>NW_015506069.1:393355-394034 GCF_001515645.1 Sinocyclocheilus grahami
CACTTCAATATTCTATTCTCAGAAAATTGTAATTCATCGAGTGTTCATTTATGAGAGAGAGAAAGAGAGGCTGTGCATGTATGAATTACCACCGTTTTGCCGCGTTTCTCTATTAACAGTAAAGTGGTTTTAATTCCTTTAGAAACAATGATGTTACCAGCTCCTTGTTGAAAAAGATAATGTAGCTCTTGAGCGATTAAGTTATTTAGTTGATAAAACTGCAGGGCAGCGCTAAAAAGTTGGTTCCTGAATGTCTGAGTGCGGCCGCAGCGTGATCTGTGTGTGTGACTGAACGTAACATCAAACTGCTTCTGTTTCACACAAATGCTGGCACAGACGTGCATGTTCGGCTAGAGTCGCTTTGAACTCGTGCATCTTCGGAAGCGGAGCTGCGCAGAAAGTCCTGCCGCACGCACCTAAGCGAACGTGCGGACGCGTCGAGTAAATCAGCCTTGAGTGTGTGTGCGTTAGATACAGTGAAGACAGCGCGTTAGTTTAGAACTTTTCAAATTTTTTTTTTAATCGTAGAGAGTGTGTTAATTTGTGCAATGATAACCTACCAGTAATGTAAGTGATTTTTTTTTATATATTAGAATGAGTACATTACAATATAAATGTATTATAACGAGTACATTATTATTTATGGGCTTAAAAACAAGATGCAAACAATCAGAATATT
>NW_015506069.1:394505-427328 GCF_001515645.1 Sinocyclocheilus grahami
ACACTCTTTTGTGGCACTATATATATATATATATATATATATATATATATATATATATATATATAAAATGAGGTTATACATACACATACACACAGTTATTATGCATGCATTAAAAATAGGTAAGTAAATCATAAAAAAAATAAACATCAGACATTAGTGCAAAAACTTCAATATACACAGACATTCAAATTATATATACACACACATAAAGAGAGAGAAAACTTCACTATGCACAAACATCTCTCCCAAGACTCCTTACTTCGCATCTTAGTATCATCATAACACCTCAGCTGGACTTGAACTGGGTTTGTGCATGTATAAGCCTTTTATCAGCTTTCAAAAAGAAGTTCTGCTGACTGAACAGATATATTTCTCATTTACTTAAACGTTCTGCACTGAGGGACTTAAACCATACTGCAGCTGATAGCCAGAATGTTACAACACTCTGATTTCTAGGTCAGATACTGTGTGTGTGTGTGTGTGTGTGCATATATGTGTGTTTGTGTGCCTGGCTAAAGCAGTGACATTGTAAAAATGATTCTATTATTGTTAGATTTCCACTATAACCTCTTTCACAACTGATTTCACAGGGTTCAGAGACTAACCGATGCCTCTAGATTGCTCATGTTCTGGACCCAGCTGTGCATTTCAAGTGTTTACACAATACACGTTTATGCAAGAAAAAGGACTTGGTCGGTCCACTTTAGTGGGCCAAATGAAAATGTTAAAAAAACCCTCTTAAAATGACCTTACGGGAAAGTAGAAAAGTTTTATGAATGTGTCAAAAATGCTAAAAGTGTGCATTATGCTGATACAAAAAACTACATCTGAATGAGAAACAAGAAACATTACACTCTGTTCCACAACACAACTTAGGGCCAAATGAAAATGTTAAAAAACCCTCTTAAAATGACCTTACGGGAAAGTAGAAAAGTTTTATGAATGTGTCAAAAATGCTAAAAGTGTGCATTATGCTGATACAAAAAACTACATCTGAATGAGAAACAAGAAACATTACACTCTGTTCCACAACACAACTTTAAATACCACACTTAACTGTGAGAATATTCTCTCTAATTAAGGTGATTGATTAAAGAATTATTAAAAGATTAATATTAAAGGAAATGGTAAAGACACTGTACACATTTGTCATAGTTGAAAAGGATTTGCTCCTTAAAAGTAAAGATACTGTTATTTATTTTCCTGCCGTTTTAAAGAGACTAAAGAATGACTTCCTGTTGATGTCAATGTCATCATCATGGCATAAAATAACAGCTTCAATCAGTCTCAATATCTTAAAACATCATGCCAGGCATCGGAAAGGGGCTTTTCCGATGTCCACAGCTGTTTTAGCTACATGGTCTCAACTTAAATGAGCTGACAGCTTGCAATAAAGCTGATTGGCTGAAACTCAGAAAACAGGAAGCTATAAGATCACTATATATGTTATACTGTTTGTATAACGCATCACACACACAATCCTACACAATGTTTCCTTCTGAAGCCCATAAAAACACACCCACCCACACATTGTGCCCCCTTTAAGATCCACTTCCCATGCAGATTTGTGAGGATAATTCCCACAGTTCCATTCTCTGCATCTCACTGGAATGACACCCATTTCCTGTTCCCTGAGGGTTCTTACAGGAAGTGGCCTTCCTGTCTCTCTCTGCCTGTATTTGTTTCAGTCTCAAGAAAACATGCAACTCTGACACAACCCAAACAAAACATTCTCACAAATCAGGTTTTATGAAAGCCCTCGAGAATGCTTTCAACACTTCACACAACACAAGGAGAGCGTTTAGAACAGTATCTTGACTTCAGAATCGCAGGTTAACTCATTGATAGCTCAGGAAGTGGAAGGACTATGATATTTAAAAATGACAATGTTGTTACAGTAAATACCTGTCTGATGTAGAGGGGTGTCCGTTGCGGGCGTTCTGTTTGTCTGTGTACGGTGAGTCTGGAGGCGTGTGGATCCGATGGTACCCGCCGTGTTCCAGAGAGCCGATGCCGGCATATGGGGGCTCTTCAGGATGAAGTGAGGTCAGGGTGGACCGGCTGAAGTCTTGGATCTCCGCATAGTATCGCTCTCTGGCCTGACGCTGACGAATCTCTAGCATTTTAGCCTGGATCCTACATAGCCATACATTGAAAAAGGAATGACAAAATACGCACACATTAAAAAGAAAAAAAATAAACTGAAAAATGAATAAAAACAACCGGAAAACAAGTAATAATGGACAGATCAGGATGAACAAAACCCTAAAAAAGAAGAAATGTCTTGATCTGGCAAGGAAAACATTATTTATTCCAGTATAAATGCATGATGTTCAATTTAGTTTAATTTGGTACTAACCTAAATACCTGGTTGTTATAATGTTAATGCTATTAAAGGTGGGGTAAGCGATTTCTGGTAGCCAATGTTGACATTTGAAATCACCAAAACAAACACGCCCCTACCCCAAAAGGGTCTCGCCCCTATTTTGATAGCTCCGCCCCACATATACGTACACAACCCAGGCAACGATTAGTTCTGTGAAACAAAGAAAAACCAATGTCACACCGTGTCTACACCGAACGCGAGAGGCACAACAAAAAACTATAGAACTCATTATAATCAGTGATGCGGTCTACACCATATAAATATATATATATATATATATATATATACACATACATATCTATGGTCTACACTGGATGCGGCGCGGCACGACACGACAAATCCCCGACAGAAAACTGCTGCTGCGTTCTATTCATGACGTATTGACACAAATTTCAAATGATTTTCAACAATCGCTTTGTCGCGTCCAGTGTACTAGACAGACTTTAGCTGTTGTAGCGCAGACACGGTGTTACTCACCTATCGAGAAGAAACAAAGAAACCTCGGTGTCCGATCGCAAGCCTTCCGCTCCTTGAGTTTTCTCCAGCGCTGGAAAGCTGATCCGATATTTACACGGGTCCTACTTCTTGCCTTAAGCCTTCTTTTGTTCCGCAGACGTTTTCCTCTTTTGTTTTTTTATCCGCCATCTCTATCTTTCTGTCGCTCGGCTCGGCTAATGTCCGTCCTGTGCACTGAACGCTCTCTCCTCCACATCATGAGTAGACACGCCCCTTACTGCTGATTGGCTACAAGTTTGTTTTGCTAGCCAGCCCGAATCAGTTTTCTAAAGCGTTTTTGAAAAATCACTTACCCCACCTTTAAAATCTAATTAATTATTTTATTAGCATTTCTGGCATTTTTTTATTGATGCTTTGGCAACAATGTATGCAATAATATATACAAAAATAAACACATTAATATATAAATATAGTTAATATTACATTGTTTTATTAGCATTTCTAGCATCTTATTTATTTAGTTACTTTTTGTTGTATAATGATGTTTTGGCAACACTGCATGCAAAAATACATACAATGTAAATAATCCAAAACATTAATATATAAACATCCATATATGTATATTACATACATGATGTAGAAAATTATTATGTATATGCACATAAATATTTGGATAAAAGTGCCTGCTAAATGACGAAATGTATATATACATATACAGAATGTGTGTGTGTGTGTGTATATATATATATATATATAGTGAAAACCTTGTGAAGACTTACAGAAAATGTTTGACCTCTGTCATTGCCAACAAAGTGTATATAACAAAGTATTGAGATGAAATTTTGTTATTGACCAAATACTTATTTTCCACCTTAATTTGCAAATAAATTCTTTAAAAATCCTACAATGTGATTTTCTGGATTTTTTTTTCTCATTTTGTCTCTCATAGTTGAGGTATACCTATGATGAAAATTACAGGCCTCTCTCATCTTTTTAAGTGGGAGAACTTGCACAATTGGTGGCTGACTAAATACTTTTTTTCCCCACTGTATATATATATAAAAACTGCAACAGAAACACAAAGACCTAATGCCTAATGTTGCTTAGACCCCATTAACTTTCATTGTATAGACAAAAAAATATTTTTTGTGTTCCACAGAAGCAAGTCATGAAGATTAGTAAACAATGCCAAAATTTAGTTTTTTTTTGTTAACTATCCCTTTAAACCTGAAATCAGTAGTTTCTTCATAGGTACTAAAAACATACTGAAACACCTTTCTAAGCCCCATCAAAATCAAGATGATAAATGAGTGTGTACGAGAGAGAGAGATTAAGAAAAAGATTGAAAGAGTGGGGATTTCTCAGCATGGTCTCACAGGACAGAAGGGAAAACGGGAGGGGGTTCACATGGCATTATTAATAAAACAACATGAACATACACACACCTGCAGGTGAACATTCACACAATGAACTTAAAACAACTAAAACATATTAGGCTTAGCTAAAGCATTAGTATGCAAACACACACAAAATATAAAAGCATCATAATGCTTTAACAATTACAGGCCTCTCTCATCTTTTTAAGTGGGAGAACTTGCACAATTGGTGGCTGACTAAATACTTTTTTTCCCCACTGTATATATATATAAAAACTGCAACAGAAACACAAAGACCTAATGCCTAATGTTGCTTAGACCCCATTAACTTTCATTGTATAGACAAAAAAATATTTTTTTGTGTTCCACAGAAGCAAGTCATGAAGATTAGTAAACAATGCCAAAATTTAGTTTTTTTTTTTGTGAACTATCCCTTTAAACCTGAAATCAGTAGTTTCTTCATAGGTACTAAAAACATACTGAAACACCTTTCTAAGCCCCATCAAAAGCAAGATGATAAATGAGTGTGTACGAGAGAGAGAGATTAAGAAAAAGATTGAAAGAGTGGGGATTTCTCAGCATGGTCTCACAGGACAGAAGGGAAAACGGGAGGGGGTTCACATGGCATTATTAATAAAACAACATGAACATACACACACCTGCAGGTGAACATTCACACAATGAACTTAAAACAACTAAAACATATTAGGCTTAGCTAAAGCATTAGTATGCAAACACACACAAAATATAAAAGCATCATAATGCTTTAACAAAACACAATGATGACACAAACAACAGGACAGAAACAATCACCGAGGAAGAAGGTTAGAGGAAGTGGGTACGGCTGGCACGTAAAGTGACAGGAAATGCCTCTGATTAGAGGCTGATGATAGTTAAGATTAGCTCTGACTCTGTGTGTGTACCTCTCTTGTTCTTGTCTCATTCTGCATGTCTCTTCCTCCGATGCATGAGTTTCCTCTGCCTTGCACTTCGGACCATCCAGTCGCTCGTCCTTTCGGTATTTCCCGAACCTTTAACACACACAAACACATGTCACAAGTTGATGTCACATTCTTCTCAATTAACCGTTCAAAAGCCCAATAACAGTTTATTTTAATTATAAAAAATAGAAATACTTTTTTTGGAAGTTGCATTTAAAAGCTTATTGATTCAAAACACTAGTCATGTTTCCCTTCAATTGTAATGGACATTATTTATTTATTTTAATAAATTTATTTTCATTACATTATGCTTCTGAAAAAAAACCTTAAACCTGTCTGCTCTAATTAAACCACTGTTAAAGCTCTTAATCCATCTATTCTAATTCATTTAACAAACTAATCACTGTTTTGCAACTCGGCAAAGCAGAGAGCGCGAAAAGTCTTCTCTTCTCTGCAAATCTTTGTTTTATCAAGCATATCGATTCATTAATATTCCGCTGACATGTGCGAGGACTGAAGTGTGTGCGAGAAAGCTGAAAGGAGTTTCAATACCTTTGTATGCCTATGAGTTCTGATATTAATTTTTTTGAAAATATTACTGGCGCCAAACTTTTAAATGTTAAAAAGCTTAATTAGCAACGTTTATTCAAATTTTAATCATATTGTGTCTAGCTATTATATGATGTAAGCACAGAAAATTCACATTTTCATTTAGATCTTTTCTATCAACACTTCAGTAATTAAAGGGGTGGTTGACAAATTTTTAGTTAGTTTAGTAAATTTCACATAATTTACCTTTATTCTACACCGCTCTGTTCCTTCTCAAATAAACGCACTGATGATTTCCTGCTTTTATGAAGCCCCTCCCTCAGAAATACGCGATGGGCTCAGATTGGTTAGCTAGCCAAGCGTGTTGTGATTCGCTAAACCGCCAGAGCGCGCTCAGTGCATGTGCTCCAGTTGTATTGTAAACAATGGCGTCGTCAATATTGCTTATCAATTTGAGCCCGAATGAGGCGCAGAGAATATTAGTGAAGAGGATCACGCAGAACCTGTGCAACTTAATGGTATGTTTTTTGTTTGTTGTTGTCTCATATGTTTAGATACGTTGTTATTTGAAAATGCTACTGCTTATGTTAGCTTTTAATATACGGTTTCATCCTGATTAAAGCATTAATACAGTACGGCAACCGCATGCATGTCCATGTTTAACATTTCTCATAGCTATGTGAAAAATATCTGTAAGTCTATACACATAAAATGTATAATTGGAACAGTTCACTGATGGAGCTGATGATCTGAATGAGAGAAAGAGAGAGAGAGAGAGAGAGAGAGAGAGAGAGAGGCAACTACTCTTCCTCTTCTCTAAAGCAGATGCCCTCGCCCCCTTTGTTGCATGTTCCCGGGGGTGGGGTTTATCAGGGTTTGTGACGTCACAAACCCGGGAAGTAACTCGTTGTAGTCCCTACGAGTTATTTTGTAGGCATTAAACTGCCATAATTTTAAAAGACAATATCTCCGTTTGCATTGAACTTTCAGTGTCGTAACTTTACAGATATTGTTTATGCTCAAACAGCAACATTACACACTAACGTTAAAAAAGTGAAATCGCAATCAACCACCCCTTTAATATTTACAATAATTTTTTTATTTCATGCATTCTGGAAATATAACCGTCAAGGACATCTAAAGTTTTGGCTAAAACAAAGCCTTCTTAATTCATGAGGCAGCGTGAAGCTTGCTAAGGCAACTTCAGGTCATATCTAGAAAAGAGAATAACAAAGAAACTCTGTGATGTGTTATTTTGAACACCCTAGCAACCACCTAACAACACACCAGAAACCACCCAGAACACCTTTGCAATAGCACTGCAACCTGCCACCTTAGTAATGTGCTGGTAAGGTTTGCCTGTCCAAACACCACTCATTTTCTTCACTCACATCTTTCACCAATTTTGCTGCTCTGCCTATTGTTGGCAGAGTCTTTGAGACGGGAACCAACAATGATGCGTCGGTGGGCAGCTCACTAGGCTTTTTATTCTATTGTTGGGTTTTGAGGTAATTAAGGACATGAAGAAAAAGTGCTCTGGGCTCATCTGCGCTCTTATCATCATTATTCTTAGTCGCTTTTATCTGACACAAAAAGCTGTTCAGATCTGCTTTTAATTACCTGAACATCTCTCCAAGACCCTTGAGCATTCCTTTCTTTGTTTTACCCTTCTCTTTCTCTGGCTTCTTTTTGTCCTTTCCCCCTTTTTCTTTCTTCTTCTCGTTTTGAGGCTGGTTGCCATTGATCAGCTGTTGCTCGGTGACGGGAAGCGGAGTGAGATCAGCTACCGTGGAAACCGAATCCCGCCCCGATCGAGAGCTTCCTTCAGTGTCCTCCTCCACTACAGAAAAAAAAGAAAGGAAAGCTGTTATTATCAGTCATAATCAACAAAAGTTAAACCAGCTAATCAAATTCACAGCCGTTATCTCAACATTTGCCAAATTTTAGTGCATTCGCTGATTAAACCAATCAGGAGCAGCCCTACATGTATTCATGCACTCCTCTTCATCCTCAATGGCTGTTGGCCTGTCGTACGATTTGTCAATCGCGGCTCGGAAGCTCTCGTTGCAGCCCCGCCCCCGTATGATGCGTGGCCGTGGCCGGTGAAAAGGCATGTCACCGTTGAGCGTCACCTCAGCGACGGCAGTCTGTAAACTTTCCAGAGAGCTGGACTTCTTTAGGCCGAGAGACGGGCCAACATCATGTGAGGAAGAGCCTGAGGAACAGTTCGCTAGTTAAACCACAAAGCACAATCAACTAGTCATGCATGCAGTCTGTCTGCCACAAATCTCAACCGTAACCCTGATAAAAGCAGCTATATTTATCTGAACGTTATGTGGAGTGTGTGTGTGTGTGTGTGTGTGTGTGCGCATGAGCTGCTATCGTTTGTAGTCAGCCATGAAGATGTGTTTCTGTATTAAGTGATGAAGATAAATGAATGCAAGTGGTGGCCAGAAAAGATTGTGTGAATTTATCTTCATCACGCAGCGCTGCCTTATTGAAGCGTGTCAGACCGCCCCTGCTATTTTTAAATATAATACAGTTATGCATTTGTAATACTGCAATATTACAATAAAATTGATTAAATTTAATAAGATTTTCAGAACAAAAAGCTTTACAACACCACTACAACTGCTGGCAATAATATACAAAAATACAATAATATATGTAAAGAAAATATATGTAAAAACGAAAATAAAAGCGGTCAGTGAGAAAAAAAAACATTTATAATGTTACAAAAGTTTCTATTTCAAATAAAATGTGGTTCTTTTGAACTTTCTATTCATCAAAGAATTCTGAAAGCAAACATATTAAGCAGCACAACTGTTTTCAATATTGATAAAAATAAGAAATTAATTGATAGTAATAAGAAAATTCTTAAGCACCATTAGAATGATTTTCAAGCATATTAGAATGATTTCTGAAGGATCATGTGACACTAAAGACTGGAGTAATATTTGCTGAAAATTCAGCTTTGCCACCACAGAAAAAAATAAATTTTAAAATATATTCAAATAAGATAAAGCTATTTTAAATTGTAATAACATTCCACGATATTCCCACTTTACTGTTTTTTTAATCAAATTAATGCTGGCTCTATATGAGCATAATAGACTTTTCAAAAATATTAAAATTGATTAACATATCAATTGTGGTTTGTAATACTGCAATATTACAATAAAATTGATTAAATTGAATAAGATTTTCAGAACAAAAAGCTTTACAACACCACTACAACTGCTGGCAATAATATACAAAAATACAATAATATATGTAAAGAAAATATATGTAAAAACGAAAATAAAAGCGGTCAGTGAGAAAAAAAACATTTATAATGTTACAAAAGTTTCTATTTCAAATAAAATGTGGTTCTTTTGAACTTTCTATTCATCAAAGAATTCTGAAAGCAAACATATTAAGCAGCACAACTGTTTTCAATATTGATAAAAATAAGAAATTAATTGATAGTAATAAGAAAATTCTTAAGCACCATTAGAATGATTTTCAAGCATATTAGAATGATTTCTGAAGGATCATGTGACACTAAAGACTGGAGTAATATTTGCTGAAAATTCAGCTTTGCCACCACAGAAAAAAATAAATTTTAAAATATATTCAAATAAGATAAAGCTATTTTAAATTGTAATAACATTCCACGATATTCCCACTTTACTGTTTTTTTAATCAAATTAATGCTGGCTCTATATGAGCATAATAGACTTTTCAAAAATATTAAAATTGATTAACATATCAATTGTGTATTTTAGTGATTTCTGGATCATTTCACTGCTAAATTGCAGAGTATGAATGCTGTAACCTGTTTTTAAGCTGTTCTTGTTATGAGAGTGGTGACAAACGGGACTAGGAAAGTAATCAGTGATGAAACAGCAGGAAAAAAATCATCTCAGCACTGAAGAAAAACAGGCAAGGATTTAATAATCCTTCAGTGTGGAAGAGAAGTGAGTGTGTGTGCAGGAATAGAAGTGCAGGAGTGGTCATGCTTACCTGGGTGGTTTTCTGTGTAGTGTGTGAGGTTAATCTCATCAGCCACTGTGTGAGGGGCACACACACATACATCGACAGGACGGTTAGTTTGACCATTCAACATGCAGCAAGCAACCAGGCAAGTATCACCATCAACAAATCAGACGACAGAACCAATCAGTCAGTGCTCATTAACAAAATGGTGCGTTTCCACAGTGATTCTACTGATTCAGAGTTATCACTTTTCCACTGAGACCGTGCCGGTGCCCAAACTGACCTCATTCCACACGTTTCCCTCCAAAGAAAAGGTGGGAATAATGTAATTCATACTTCATCCCTTTTAACGTGCTGATCTCAAAATCGGGAAATCACTAATGTCAGAAATTGTGCAAAATAAATGTAAATGTGGAAAAACTCCAAATAAAACAAACACGTTGTCGTTTGGTTCTGGAGTCAGTGGAAGGTTCTGCAGGAATCAGGATGCCTTGTCTGCACACTGGCACCAGCTCCATTTCAGTGGTAAAGCGGTAAGTGAGGAACATCCAGCAGAATTGGATGAGTGTTCAGATTAGAAAGCACATGCACAAGGGAGACCAGTGCAGACTTAGTGACGGTGGAGTGGTGAATGGTGATGCCCAGAATGAGAGGCATTCTGAGAAGTGCTCTTATAAAGAGAGGAAAGTAACTTGAGCAATGGATTAGATTTCGGGGTGGGAATTTATGTACTGGGACTGGCCTTTAGAGTATCTAGGCCCAAGCACTGTGTGTGGGACTGATCTTTATAGAGTATTTAGGTCCAATTACTGTGTTTGAGATGGAGCTTTCGAGTATTTATGTCCAAGTACAGTTTTTGGGAGAGACCTTTAGAGTATCTAGGTCTAAATAATGTGCTTCGAGTTGATCTTCAGAGTAATTAAGTCTAATTATGTGTTTTTAAGACTGACCTATTCCAATTACTGTTTTTGAGATAGACCTTTACAGTATTGAAGTCCAAGAACTGTGTTTGGGACAGACCTTTGGTGTATCTGAGACTAAGTAATGTGCTTTGAGTTGATCTTTAGAGTAATTAGGTCCAATTACTGTTTTTGAGACCAACCTTTAGAGTAATTTAGGTTTGGGGCTGATCTTTTACTCCAAGTGTTTGGGACAGATTTTGACAGTATCTTAGTGTATCATAGATCTAGTCACAGCGATTGGGTCTGACATTTAAAGCATCTAGGTCCAATCACTGTCTTTAAGACTGACCTTTAGAGTATCTAGTTCTAACTATTGTGCTTACTGTGCTCTTTCAATGTGACTAAAGGTCATTTTTAAGACTGACCTTTAGAGTATCTAGGTCTAACTACTGTGTTTTGGGTCGAGGTTTAAAGTATTTAAGACCAAGCACTGTGTTTCGGGTTGATCTTTAGAGTATGTAGGACCAATATGGGGGTAGAATCGTTGCATAATTCCAAATAAATACATTATGATCCACAAATAAATGTAAAGAGATTAACAAAAATAAAATGTATTGATAAATAAATAGAATGAGATCCACAAATAAATCTTAAGAGTTTCACAAACAAGAATTAAATTCACACAAAAAATAAAATGAGATTTGCAAATAAAAAACATATTCACAGATATATTTTTATGTCACAAACACAACTTTGCCTGGCATTCATTTGTGAATTGCGTCCTGTGCATTTGTAGATCGCTGCATGCATTTGTAAATCGTTGCGCTTATTTGTGGATTTTGAGACATTTCAAGCGTCAAGAGGCAAACCAATCCACAAATGGATGGACTCCACCCCCCTTCTACTTAAGCCAATCAGATACCGGTCACGTGGCGCCAACCAATCGTAGCGTGTTCTCGCTCCAACCAATCACGTTTTGCCTTACAATCAGTGTGGGACCAGGCAGCACAGGGAGCTATCCACAAATGCATGCAGCGATCTACAAATGCACAGGACGCGATTCACAAATGAATGCCAGGCAAAGATGTGTTTGTGACATAAAAATATATCTGTGAATGTTTTTTATTTGCAAATCTCATTTTATTTTTTGTGTGAATTTAATTCTTGCTTGTGAAACTCTAAGATTTATTTGTGGATCACATTCTATTTATTTATCAATACATTTTATTTTTGTTAATCTCTTTACATTTATTTGTGGAACATAATGTATTTATTTGGAATTATGCAACGATTCTACCCCCATATACCAAGCACTGCATTTAGGATTAATCTTTAGAGTACCTAGGTCCATGCTCTTGGACTTGCGGGTCTTGATGATGTCAAGTTGGCTCGCGTCTCCATACTGCTTGGTGCGTTTCTCAGACATGCTTTGCCTGCCAAAGCCTTCCCTCTGAAACACCTCCTCGCCATTAGCACTGGAAGTGCTGAGGGAAGGAGAGAGAAAGAGAGACCGATTAAATCACAGCACAGTGTCCAGCCCTCGGCCCTGTTCTAATAACCGACGCTCCTTTGACAAACAAAGGAAAGGCCATGGACTCAATTACAGCAGGAAGATCGTCAGAAGAGTCAGAGAGTTGATGCTCGAAATAGAAACAAAGACAATAGATACTTCACTAAATAAATTACAAAACTTTCTACACTATCCACTTTTATTTACCTGTCGGGAAGCTCTTGGTCCCAGGGTGGCGGCGGAGGCGTCTCCACAGCGAAGCCCATGTCATCATGAGAACTGGATGACGATTGGTCAGACAGCTGGGTGGGGAGAACATGTGGCCTGTCATCTTCAATTATGACCATGTCATCCTGAGGCATGTTCACCGTCGGCGAGAGCTGATAATGATCTACAGCGAGATAAGAGCAGGAAGGGGTGTAGGGGACAATCAAATTATGTTATTATTACACAGTAATCAAGTAATACAGCTAATCCTGATCATGGTGGGGGTTTCATGATGTGCAGATGGTAAAAATAAAGATGACAAAGTGTTATTTATAATTCATGCAAAAATAAATCACCTCATTTTGAGCAAAGCAGGTCAAAGTCACAGAGAATCACAAGCAACAGTGAATAATTTGTGTCGTGCTCTGCATGTCGAGAGATTTACAAATTAAAGACATGGTGTAGAGTCCACTTCACTTGGATATGCTTGCTTGCTCTTACATACAGCCTGGAAGCAATTTGCATGGCTGATTTTCTATATCATCTCGTGCAAAAAAAGGTCCTTTTTCCAGTAAATACTGAGAGAAAGCATGCATTTTAGAGAGATGGTGCTGTTATCTTGTTTGTGTTTTTAATCTGCTCAGAAATTTCCCACCCTAATCTAAAATAAAGCCCATGAGAAACACTTTCTTTTTTCCAGTACATACTTCAATAAGTGCATTTTGGGATGTAAGCGATAACAAAATGCACTACGGTTGGGAACAAAGTGCTTTTTTTAAAAGAAATACTGGAACCAAACGATTCTCTTCACGCTCTTTAGCTTGTTAATGGTTCTTGAGTATCTTTTTCCATTAAACACTGTACTTTTATTTTTCCAATAGAGATTTTAAAAAAGGTTTCATTAAAGTATAATAAGCCATGAATCAAAACATAACATTATAAACTTGGATTTGAAGGGAAAAAGACAGATACAAGAGTGTGTACTTTATGGCTTTAACAAGGAAAAGAACTACAAACCCATAAAGCAATGAAAACTAAATTTTTGAATTAAAAACAGTGGAAAAATATAAAAATATAGGTGCATTGGTGGCGATTTCTTTACAGAATCATAGGTAATGTAGTTTTTCCATTACAGGGTTTCTGCAGACTTGAACAAGTTAAATTTAAGACTTTTTAAGACCTTTTTAATACCACATTATATGAAATTTAAGACCTAAACCTGTAATGGAAATACACATTTTATTACATACATATATGTAATATTTAATGTATAAATTAAAAAGAAAACAAAATATCAATGCTGTAATAAATGGTATTTATTACTATGATATACAGTGACCTTTTCATGTCAGCAGACAATATTCCATACAAAATATCCCCACAAAATAACTGCATCAGTGCTGTTATCTTGTTTGTGTTTTTAATCTGCTCAGAAATTTCCCACCCTAATCTAAAATAAAGCCCATGAGAAACACTTTCTTTTTTCCAGTACATACTTCAATAAGTGCATTTTGGGATGTAAGCGATAACATACTTAAACTTACTTTTACATACTTAAATCTGCATATTTACCTTCACAAAGGCCTATTTTTAACCTTTTTAGATGTATGCATCATCTTACATGTCAAATTATTACAATTTATCAATAAATTCAATATACACTACAGGGCTGCTACCAGTCAGATTAAATAATTTACACTGCAAATAACAATAATTACAACTGCAATAAATAATGTTATGAGATTAATGTTTTAAATGCATTTATGAATATACAAATAAAAACATAAAACATTGAATACTGATATTTGAAATAATTAAAAAAATGAAAATACTTTAAATGTGAAATGAAAGTCATTAGCTCCGTCAGACTGAAGATATTTTAGCGGTAATGAGACCAAAAATAATTAAGACCCATCAAATCCGAATTTAAGACTTTTTAAGGCCTTATATTTGGAAAACGTTATTGAAGACTTTTTAAGGACCCGCGGACACCCTGCATTAGGAATTCCATTGTTAAACATGTTTGTTTAAAAAAATTGAGTTGAAATAACGTGGGCTGATAGCCATTGATTTACAACCTCATAGTTCACAGTACCTCTGTCTTTTTAGGGTTTATAAGTAAGTTATCACACAAAAAAAAAAATCAATCTAGCAATGGCAAAAATGAATGGGATTTTTACTTCCGGAAGGCAACTAAAGCATTCCAGTTCTCTCCACCACATAAATATCTAATACGCTAATTAATTAAAAAAGCAATTCAAAGACGTTATGTCTCATCTTCATAATTTGAAGATGAGACATTAACCTGCTGTATGTTCATAGAGAACCTCACCCAAGCAGATCCAAATCCAATCAGCACACAAACAACAACATTACCCCATTACTAACACATTTGCTGAGGAAGGTTTGAAAACAGGTCTTTAAATGGATGGACACAGTCACATTCTGATCTTTCTGCAGGAGTGCTTGTGGAGAGTCAGCAAGTGAAAGCCTGTCTGTGTGAGCGTAAATGGATGGTATGGTATGAACATGACTCTGCACATATATTGAGTAAATGCAAAAGCATATGCACTTGTGTGTGTGGCACCCTGCTATTGTCATTTCCCATGAGTGGATTCAGTTGTTGACAGGCAGGATAACAGCTCCGGCTGGGCTCTCTTTCTCACACAGAGAGCTCTCAGTGAACCTCCACAGCTCTGCGTCTGTTTGTCCAGGGTAACACTCATATGTTTTGTGTTAGACCACATGTTTCTTACACACTGCAGCCCAGAGATGCCAATTCTACTTCTGAAACCTGATGCTGCGTTCAAACGTGATTGCAGAGAGCATCTGGTGATGGTTAACTTGCAAAATAATGCAAATAATTACTTTCTTGAAAAAAATTCCCAAACCCAATGTTTTTGCTGATCTGAAGGAGATACATAGATAGATATAGATATCTACACGTTTTATTTTAATGAAATTCTACATTCATTTTCTATCATCTGTCTGTCTGTCAACATGATAAAAAAACATTAATTCATTTAATTTAATTTATTACTTTATCATATATAGTGAAATAAAAATATATAAAAGATGCTAAAAACACTAATATTAAATTATTAAGCATTTGATTAAAAAATAAGATACATATTTACATATATATTTAAACGTTTAAGCTTTTCTCTAAATGTAGTTACATATATGATTGATCTTTTAAAAAGAAAAACATAAAAAAAATATAAAAATACATTTTACATGGCTTTTGAAAGGACCAGCTTAAACTGACTAAAAAAAAAAGCAAACCAGGTCAGGCTAGCACAGAAATGACACATTTAGGCCCAGTTTCACAGACGGGGCTTAGACTAAGCCAGGATTAGATCATAGTTCAATTAAGACATTTAAGCAATTTTCATAAACGTGCTTACAAAAAAACATTACTGGTGTGCATCTTGAGACAAAACAAAGGCACTGATATCTTTTAAGATCAGTCAATGCAAGTTTCTTTCAGTTGAAACAGCTCAGACTTACATTTTAGTCTAGGACTAGGTTTAAGCCTTGACTGTGAAATCGGGGGTTAGATCATTAAGTGTGTTGGTGTTGTAACGCACTCATTTTACGATTATTTGTGTTGACTTGTGGCCTCAGGTTGTCATCAAGCCCTTCAATTCCATATAGCGAGTGTGAGATCCGCCGCTCGTGGTCATCAGGAGACGGGCTCAGGGTCCTCACTAACCCTCGAGGACTGCATCGGCTCTCACCCTGACAGAAACCAGAACAACAAGAAGAACATCATAATTCGAATCACACAACCTCTGAATTTCACTTCTGAGAGATTTAACTGGCTACCATTTAAATTTTGTTTATTTATGTCATGGTGAACAAGTGGTCAGAATCAGCTCTGGTGGGCTCTGTCTCGTTCAGATGCAGACACTGAACACTCAGCATGATGGGAAAATCTTGAGCAGTTATGATCCTGCTCTGGCTAAGACAATTCCCATAATTATCGGCCAAACTTTAATAGCCCTGCGACACAAAATTGCATGAGTCCATCATAGTTTTCCCTTCAGAATTACAGAAAATACTTCTTGAAAGCCCTTGTGGATAAATTTGCGAAATGCAGTGACCTGATTGCCTGGTCTTTAAACGGATCAGACGTTCTCTAGAGAGAGAAAGAAAGAAAACAGCACGTGGTCGACCTTAATGTGTGCTGAAGTAGGTATGCTTTTTTTCTCTGTTTTTAAATTCAAAGCAAGACTAGAGGAAATAAAATGTGTCGTGACAAAATATGACCAATAATGACAGAGTTGAGATGTAGCAAGTTTATTCCTAATAAAATTTTCTTAAGATGTTTTTAATGGAATGGCCATTTAATTTCCTCTACATAACTAATACAGTGGGGAAAAAAAGTATTTAGTCAGCCACCAATTGTGCAGACTCTCATCTGCTTGACTCTTCTCTCTTTACCTCAAGGCGTTTGGTGATTCGTCTTGCCACAATCAGCTGAATCATCCCTCGCTTGTTGCCCTCCGTTGACATGGACTTGCGCAGCATTTCCATGGCATCCTGGTTTGTCTTCCCTAACAACGACTCCCCATTGACTGCGATTAGCTGATCATTGACTCGCAGCCTTCCGTCCTACACCAGAGAATGAGATTATGAAGACCATTCATACACCATTCAAGACATTTAATATGTACACTGTGCAACTCATAACAAGACTATAAGACAACGACTGCTAACTGGTCAATCATTTCTATAATAATGTTATAAACATTAATCAATTACAAAGAATACCGGGGTAAGATATTTTAAAAGAAATGAATACTTTTATACAGCAAGTGTGCATTAAATTGATCAAAAGTGACAGTGAAGACATTTATAAGGTTTCTTTTTTAAATAAATGCTGTTCCTTTGAAATGTCTTAATCCAAATTAATTATGAAATTAAATTATTGCCGTTTCCACAAGAATATTAGGCAGCACAATGGTTTTCAACATCAATAAATTTAAGAAATGTTTGTTGAGCCCTAAATCTGCATATTAGAATGATTTCTGAAAAAATTATGTGACACTTAAGACTGGAGTAATGGCTGATGAAAATTCAGTTTTGCATCACAGGAATAAATTATCTTTTCAAATATATATAAAAAAAGTTTAATTCTAATATTCTATATATTTCACAATATTTTACTGCATTTTTGATCAAATAAACATAGCCTTGGTGAGGCATAAAAAAACTCAAACTTATGAATGGTTGCGAATTTATATTAATATTTTCATGATGGAAAAAATATAAAAATATTAATATTATCAAAATATATAAAGCATAATATATTTAAACCCCCCCCCCCACCCAATTTGTGCCATAATCATGAGAAAAGTCTGCAGATTTCAGGTGGATCTCCTAAAAAATGTTTATGTGTATACATTTCGAACCTTGCATGCTGCTCCTCCGTTAATGATAGACTTGACGAAGATGCCCAGGTCAGCGTGGCTCTCCTTTGACCTGTTACCCTTGACACTGACTCCTAATCCTGCCGAGCCAGAGTCACTCAGAGGCACTTCCAGCGTCAGGAACTCACGCGTCCCGTCTGGGGTTAAGACCAACTCCTCGTCTTCTACCTTCTACAGAAACAGACAGAGACAAAGACTGTAATTATCGACTGCATAGAAAGAAATAAGACTTGGTTGTCAAATGGCTGTTTCATTTACTTGATCAAAATAAT
Organism: Sinocyclocheilus grahami; assembly: GCF_001515645.1. NCBI lineage: Eukaryota > Metazoa > Chordata > Actinopteri > Cypriniformes > Cyprinidae > Sinocyclocheilus > Sinocyclocheilus grahami. The sequence goes on from NW_015506069.1 coordinate 412,518, forward strand.
GATTAAGACAGGAAACGGGGGAACAAGGAAAGCCTGGAGAAACAGGTTCATTAGGAAAAAAAATATCTTCATGTTAAGACACTATCATGGTTTGTGACCTCTCAGAGACTGAACGCACACTACAAATCAGTTGTTCAGAGACTATACAAAGACATTTCCTCACCCTCATGTCGTTCCAAACCCATATGACTTTCTTTTCTCCGTGGAATTGAAAAGAGTCACTAGTGTAATTCTTTAAAATGTTCTTTTAGTGTTCCACAAAAGAAATAAAGTCACACAGGTTTGGAATGACATGAGGGTGAATAAATGATGACAGAATTGTCCCTTGAAAACATGACAGGATAGCTCATTTGTATCTCACAGTGTGCAATAGACTTTAAACACTATGAACCTCTGCACTAGCGGTTTTACATTCAAGTCACTCTCCTGTTCATTACTATGTCCCTGACACACACAGCTGCCATTTTCACCTGCTTCTGAAGGAAATGCAGCACATGTAAATGAGGCGAGGAGGGCAGCTTTCATGAGAAATGATGCCCGCCAAACCTCTGCTCTCTGATTCAGACACACAGATAATAAACCCATTACGTCTGATGCTCTTCTGACCTCTCCAGTGACTCTCTCATGTTAGCGGCTGTCAGTGCGTGAGTGTTTGTGTGGGAGAGAGAGAGATGAGACAGCTTTAACAACCATCTACTGAGTGACTGCTCTATATAGCCTATCTTTATTGAGCTTTAATCACCTTCACTTTAATGTAACAACCTCCGACACACACACACACACACACTCAGTACACAGAAGGAAATGGATGGCTTTCATTTAGTTCTCTCCTGCTCTCTGGATCGCCACTGTTAAAGCAGATCTTATCAGCCTTGCGAGGTTAATGCACAAACAGCGGCGGGAGAGACAGAAAGAGGAAAACAGACAAAAAGAAGAGAGAAACAGGATGAGCTTTCACACTGACAGTGTTTCTGAAGCGTAACAGCTGCAGCTCTATACAGACCAAATGTTCGAATTCAAGGTGTGCAAGTCACATTTAAATCAAATAACTGTGATTAGATTTAATAATCACAACCAGAGGAGTATGTTTAAAAAAATGACTCATTTACTGAGAAAATCACAGCAACATAGTCTATTAATACAGCAGAAAGATACAGATTGAGATACAGAGAGAGTAAGGCAGATTAATTAAAGGCTTATAATCATCCATAAATTACTTAAAATGAAGTAATTTACTCACCCACATCATCTCAAACCTGTATGACTGTATTCTTCCAGAACACAAAATCATTTTAAAATGTTTTTGCCCATGCAATCAAAGTCAGTGGGAACAAAAACATCACCGGGCCCTATTGATTTTCATTGTATTCATGGCCTTAGCCAGCTATGAGGTCACCGAGGTCCGGGCCTCAGCAAATTGTTCATGTTCAAAAATAACATCTGTTTTCTGAATTAGTAATTTAACACTCCTTATATGGGTGTCTGCATGTATAGCTAATGCAATTTAGACAGCATGCTAGAATTTGTAGTGTTCATGGTGTGAAAATGATAGAGAACTATATTGCTGTGAGACACTGCTAGAGTAGTTGTGAGAGAGGTCGTGGGCTATTCCTGCTATTATAAGCGTTTTTTTGGCCTTGTCTTTTCCTCTTAATTTGACACTTTAAAAAGTTAATAAAGTGGGAAGGTACAGTTTAGAGTTATCTTTACCTTATCTTATTTTCAAAAGTTTTGAACAAAATTTGGTTGATTTTTATTTATTTGTTTGTTTTCAGAGCAATATCTGGCAACACTGCATCGCCTGCACAAAACTGACAGTAAATAAAAAAATCCCACAGACAGGTTATTGCTGACAGGATTCCACATTCGGTAAGGCAAAAAAAAAATTATGATTTTATCTAAAATATTAATCAATGCTATCAAAAACAGAAGCATTTAACACTAGTACACAGATCTGTAGAACAAGTAGGTTACATAATGAAACGAAATATGCAAACACTGGCCATGAAGAAGTCTATGCCATTTCATCCAGTATAGAAGTTTAACTTTTACAAAGTCATGCTAAAGCATTCATAAGAGACCTAGACAAAGTTATCATCTATATAGCAATGGTTATCAATGAATACTGTAACAGTAATAAGTATTATTGCATGAATAATAAACAAATTATAAAATGATCCACCCCTAACCTATAGTAAAATATTAACAAATTGTGATGCAATAAATAAGGTCTAATTTAACAATGCCCATCCCCCCAAAACAGAGAAAACATCTTTCACAAAGATCTAAAAGTCTGTCTCTTTTAAAGTTTTTAGTGTATGAGTTGTATTTGTAGGTGTTATAATAGCACAATTCCACACTTCACTCATTTTCAAACCCTGGTTACGGTTGTGATTTTGGGTTTTGCAGAAGAAAGAAAGTCATACACTTATGGAACAGCATGAGGGTGAGTACATGAATTTTAATTTTTGGGTAAACTATCCCTTTAAGAAACTGTTAGTGCTGGATCAGGATCATTACAGAACATCAGAGACACATGCACATTCTTTACTGACAACAATTGCACTGAACCTCTCTGTTAGCAGTTCTTCACATGTACAGATGTAGAGAAGTATGAGCGGGTGTCAAGATGTGTGTGCAGTTCTTACCCATTCTCTTGTGTTCTGCATTGCTGGTTCTGTGTTCTAAAGAGAGTGAGGAAGGAGAGGACTATGGTAATACTGCAACTAATAATCCCTTAATTCTACAAACAAACATGCACACAGTGCAACCAAAGATGGATCTTAAAATCACTCCACCTGGGGTTAATATCATAGAGGGTGAATTCAGTTCAATTGGATTTTTGCCTTTGATATGAATGTGAAATGTGTCCCAATTTTACTTGAATTGACCCTTTTCGAAATGAGGTAAAACTGATGTTTTTAAAACACTAGTAAAATGAAGAAAGCTAAAATGAAAATGGTTTAAAAAGCTAACCGAAATAAAATAATCAAACAGAAATAGTCCTCTTTATAGAGCTCTCATTGAAATGCAAATGGAAACTTTGAAATTGCAACTTAACCTTGACTCAAACACACCACTAGTCAAACAAGCGTGGTGAGACTCTAAATGTCAGAGATGCTGTGCGATCAGAGGCGGACAAAGTACTCAACTCTATTACTTGAGTGAAAGTACAGATACTGCTGGTCAAATATTACTCCATTACAAGTAAAAGTTGTAAAGACAGATTTTTACTTAAGTAAAAGTACAGAAGTACTTGCTTTTAAAAGTACTTAAGTACCAAAAGTACATTTCCTTTTTTATGTCAATGCACGTTTTATTGTTTATTGTACATGCATGTTTTATTGTTGTACGTAATACTTGCAATACTGCCGATGCAACCTAGAATACATTACACCTACTAGCTTGTAGTATCTTTGGAATAGAGAGCTTTTAGAATGAAGCTGCCACATATAACGACTTTCTACTTCGAGGACCTTGATAGAAATGTAGTGGAGTGAAAAGTACAATATTTGTCTTTCAAATGTAGTAAAGTTAAAGTCATAAGTTCCCAGAAAAAAATAATACTCAAGTAAAGTACAGATACTCAAAAAGTGTACTTAAGTACAATACTCAAGTAAATGTACTTAGTTACTGTCCGCCTCTGTGTGCGATATAGTGATGGACAGTTTTATGAAGACATTAGCAGGAGGATTTCACACCTCAACACTCTCGTAACTGTCACTCAAACACACACACAGACACAGACAGTTCCTCACCATCTCTCTGGGTAGAAAGGCCTCCTCCTGTCTCAGTACCAGAAGAGTCACAGTTCCGCCCATGGGCGTCGCCCTCAGCAGAGAAACCACCTCCTCCTGATCACGCCCATTAAGATCCACCCCATTGACCTGTAGCAACCACAAAATCATGACTATATTTAGATTTTATTCATTTATAATCATTTCATCGTTAAAAATAAAATAAAAATGTATTTATTTGCTTTTCACCTCTAGCAATCTATCCCCTGCTTTCAGTCTCCCGTCCTGTATGGCAGCTCCTCTTGGCAGAATGTTCTTCACGTAAATAGGGGCGGAGCCTCCAAGAGGGACATCTCTTGACGTGATGCTGAACCCGAGACCTTCAGGCCCTGACAGACACAGAGAACACACAGTTAAAAGACAGACCTAAGGATATATACACCTATCCATTTCAAAATGCGATGAAAACCCTGTTAAATGGCAATTCATAGATCAGATGCTGCATAACACATGTCTGCTGGTATGATGACAATAACTGGTAAAGCCAAATGATGGGGGGCGGGGGGGGGGCATAATATAAAACAAAAGATGTAGCTAAATTAATTACAAATGAATTAATTCAAAAATAAATTCATTAATTTAAAAATTACATTTTAAAATAAATAAATAAACTGATCTCGAAAAAAGATTCTAACAATTAAATTCCTTAATTTGTAAAGTGGTTGACAAAGAGTGAGAAAGTTAACATAACTACTTTTGTTAACATGAATTAAGAATGAACAATATTTCTACAGCATTTATTAATCTTAGTTAATATTAATTTCAGCATTTATTAATGCATTATTAAAATCAAAAGTTGTGTTTGTTAACATTAGTAGTTAATATTAATTTCAACATTTATTAATGCATTATTAAAATCAAGTTGTGTTTGTTAACATTAGTTAATGCACTGTGAACTAACATGAACTATCAATGATCTAATGTATTTTTATTAACTAACGTTGACAAAGACTAATAAATATTGTAATAAATGTATTGTTCATTGTTTGTTTGTGTTAGCTAATACATTAATTAATGTTAACAAATGACACCTTACTGTAAAGCGTTACCAAAAATGCAAAATAAACTTTTAAAAACATTATATTATTGAAATATTACATTATTAAAAATATTATGTTTAGAAAACAAATTTATGATTTTATTAATGTATCACCTCACCATTTTTGGAAGAGTATTTTAAAATTATTATTTAATTTTTTTTATTATATTATATATATTTTTAATTTCCACTGTCAGTCTGTAATGATCTGTAGTGTTCTACTACATAATATTTCAGCGTCAGTTCCATACTTAAAATTAGCGTACATTTGAAAGGACTTTAGTTTAAATGCATTCATTTAGCTCTCTAGTTTTTATCCCACACATTTTTGAGTCTGCTTTCTGTGTCGAATTTCTCTCTGTCTGCACGTGAGTAATATCAGAAGCTTGCGGCTTAGAGAAACATCAGGCTACAGCTTGTTGATGGAGACTACAGGACTGGAACAGAAGCCACCTGGACTACATGGGGTCTGAAAGGCAACACAAAATCATGACCTGTCGACCCAACAGAATGGGCTTAAACCTTCCGAGGTGCAGAAATTGGAGACTGTGTGAGAAGGCTGAAATAAGTGCATCTGAGCGTGAGAGAGAGAGACCGAGAGTGAGAAAGAGAAAGTGGCCCCACAGGTTGAGTTCAGTCACACTTTTCAAAAAGAACACTGCGAGTTTTCCAATATGTGTGTATGTGCGACTCGGGTCCAATAAAACACTGAGAGAATCAGACAGCCATATGGAAACACATCACACTGACATGCGGTGCTGCCTAGCAACACTCCCTGCACCGCTGTTCCGTAACCTCACCGCCACCCTATGCACCCACTGGGCCACCTGTCCACACACAGGTGCCAAGACTTGTGCCAACTGTTGTCAATCTTTTCACATCCCACACCTTTACAGCAGGGACACACACACACACACACACACACACACACACACACACACACACGCAAACAGGAAGGAGCTGTTGGCAGATAACAGAGCGACATTCTCCCAGCTGAATCAGTACAGCAGACTCTGCAGAATGGGAAATATGCTCAGCAATAGACATCTGGATTCATTAGCACAGCCTTAATCATAAACAGGGCATAAACCATATTTCAACATAGCCACATTGCACATTAAATAATTTCAATAAAAACAACAAACAAACATACAGTGGTGTGAAAAAGTGACAGTAAACTGATTTCTTATTTTTTTGCATATTTGTCACACTTTAATGTTTCAGATCATCAAACTAATTTAACAGGAAGGGGGCCAACACTTTTTCACACCACTGTAATTGATTTATTAAGAAAAGGAAAACTAACCTGCAATAAAATATTACAATAAAATAATATCGATTTTTTTTATTCATTCATTTGTTCATTATATTGTATTTGTTAAAAGAGCTTTTACAAGTTAATTTAGTACAATTAATTATATAAAAAAATGTGTAACCCACTAGAATATAATTCTAGAATGTAGTGGGTTATGTTGTTTAATTTACTGTTTGTGTAACTTAGTTTCATTCAGATCTGAAGCCTAACGCTTCATATTCTTAGTTACAAAATATGTGTGCTTGTGTCTTTAAGAATGCCATTATTGGAAGTAAGGTTGATTGGGGTGCACAGGTGAAAAAAAGCACAGGCTTTTGCCCTACGAGTTAGGTTGATCTTTATTTTCATTGGTTTGTATGTGTTAAGACCCTCCCTCCCGGGAAAATAGAAAATGTGAGTGGTTAATGGGGGAGGAGGTGAGAGACAAGAGACGTCCAGCTGAGAAGAGAGCTGATCGGAGCGACTGAGCTGACAGATTGCAGAAAATACAGTAAATTAATCGACAGATCATCGTATTAATACTTTGAAGTGTATAGACTCTTTTTCTGTTAGTAAACACTGTGATGTTTTTCTGTGGGCGGAGCTTAGGTGGAGGCAGAAAGATTCCCCTGACCGCTTCACTAACGCTAGCTACGAAGTTTGTTAGCTTGTTTTATATGTAAGGTCACTCACTGTCCGGGACCGCGACTGTTATTTGAAAAGGTTAACTTTAACAGATGAAATCAGATCGGCCGACCCGTGCACGCTCACTCAAAGCTTGGACGATCAGACAGGATTCCCTCCGGTTAAGTGACTCACATCTAACCTGTATAGTAAAGACAAACTCACCGTGTCTATCTAGTCATGAAGATATATATATATATATATATATATATATATTTCAATTTCAGCAGGCAACTATTTTTACAGCTACATTATTGTTCCAGCCCCAATTAATCACAACAATGTATATACAATTACAAATGCTTATATATAAATCGTCAGTTTGTTGTTTTTACACACATTCACACAGACATTATTTCATAGATGACATAGTTGTGAGATGCATAAGAAATCTTAACCATAACAACAAAAGACAATACTTTACTGAACCTTTTCTGATAAGAAGTGTGTGCTGCAAACGCAAGCATTTTTGACGATCGTTTCGGTCCAGTCTGCTCGTTTTATCGCGTTTAACCACAGCTGTCGTCGTTTTTTTGTCTGGCAGTGGCAGCAGGTATGCGATAAAATTTCTAATTTGAGGCTGTATTACATCGATTCTGGCACCACTCTCTGCAGAGGAGTCACACAAACATTTAGTCATCTCAAATCAAACAATGGTCACTCAGAACATCAGGTGATGCAGAGGAAAGACTTTCAAGTAAACTAAACAGAGCTCTTGCTGGGTTCAGAATATGCCAGGAACCAAAAAATTATAATAAAATTAATTTAAAATGTATTAATATACTATTCAAGAACATTAGAGCTAAACATTCACAAAAAATGTTAGCTATTATAAATGTGTGGTGGTGTTGTTTTTTTAGCACTGGTGATCATGAGCATGGTCTATGTTCAGTGGTTGAGTTTCTTTTACTTTTGGTCCTTTTATTGATATGATAATGGAGTTTGGTGGTTGTTACCTGCGGTCTCGTCCACTGAAAGGCACCACATGGATACCAAGAGGACCTCCGTCATTGGACACTTCCACCAATTTCACGATATCACTGGAGGACCGTGGGGAAAAAAAGAAAACAATCCATCAGAGAGAGTAAATAAGCATGCTGTTCCATGTAAAGATGAATGGAGGCGGAGTAAAACAAAGTAGGGCGGAGCCAGAATGCATAGGGCGGAGTGAGAACGTGCAAAGAGTCAGAATGCTGTGATTCAGCTGTCACACAAACTGCACTTTTGCATCTAGATAGACATTGTATTTGTTGGTCATGCATCGATAAAGACTAAAAAGTTATAAAGTCTCTTAAATGTATTTTGCATTTTAGTCATGTTTATCAAAGATTCACACCAAAACACTCATTTTGGCATCAATGCCATCACATCTAGAAAGTGACAGACAGAACTGTGAGAGACTCGAGCGAGAGTTTAGATGACAGTTTATGAGAGATTAATCCAAAACATTTCAATCTGATCTCAGCGTTAAGAAAAAAAGTCATATTTTACAAATAAATCTCAAAGAGCCAAAACGTTTCATTACCTGCAAATCAAACTGACAGCATGAAGGAGAGATTCGCATAAAATAAGAGATAACATCACCGCTGCTGTCAGTCAGAGTGTGTGTGTGTGTGTATGTGTGTGGTACTTACTCCAGCGATCTCACTCCCATGTGATCTAAACATGTATCCGCACGTCCCACTGGCTCAATCCTCCCATTCTCCTCCTCATCCTGCAACAAGAAGAAAACCGCTTAACCCACAATGCATTGCACTCAACAAAAACCTTCAAGAAATATGACATTTGACATTAAAAGAACAATGTAACATCAATAAATAACAAAAGAAATTAAGAATCACAATGTATACATGAAATGAAAGGACATGGTTGAAGCTTTCTGCAGGGAGATCTGAAGTTCTTCTTTTTCTAAACAGTTTGAAGGAATTCATTCTCCGTTTGTACCCGAGATGTTTCACCTGATACACCATGGATCAGGTGAGAGGTACACAAGAGCTCATGCTCACTACTGTGTCACCTGATTATTTGAGTAGCACCACGCTACCACTGACACACACACACACACACACACACACACACATTAAAGTTTCAGTAGACAACAGGTCCGTGTTCTGCTGCCATGACAACACTAACATGCACTTGCATACACACTCTGTAAGACTTTGAAAGTAGTTTTCATCTAATGCAACTATTTTGTACCTAATACTGTCATACAATCTGTAATTAAAAAAGAAAAATGATACACACACAAAACTCTAGATGCAAACACAAAACTGGGCCTGAGACAGTTTACATGCATTATTCAGCTCAAGGGAGTGGTGACTGTGAACAAAAAGGGGAAAAATGAAAGAAATAGAGAAAGAAAAGAATTTAAAGAAAAAGAAAAACTAAAGAAAAAAAGAAAAAAACAAAGACAAAAGACAAAATATCCAAACTACAACAAAAAAAGGATAAGAAAAAGAAAAAAGATGACATGAAAGGGGAAAAAAAGAATACTATGAAAGAGAAAATGTAAAAAAAAAAAAGAAAAGCAAAGAAAGAAAGAAATAATTAAATATAAAACTAAAAAGAAAAGAAAGAAAAGTATAAGAGTGAAAAAAGAAAAAAAAACGAAAAGGAAAAAACACAATGAAAAACCAAAAAGCACAGAAAATAAACGAAACACAAAAAAGTGTCAAAAAGTCACAGAAAAAGCTGAGGAAAAAAACATTTTTCTCCTTTCTCAATGTGTTGTTTTGTTTTTCCCTGAGTTGTTTCTCTATTACCCCTGTGGTTTATAAGTCTCTCCATCCCTCTCTATCCAGGGCAGTTGGTCAATCACTCTTTTCCTCCGTGACCAAGAGTTTTCAAAAGTGTAACACAGTGGAAAAAAAACAATGGAAGGAAGTGGAGAAAATAGCTGTGATACACATTACACCCTCTACGGCAGACATAACCATCGCGTTTTATATAACAGCTGTCTAATATGACAAAAGATTGTGTGTGTTTGACAGCATAACTGTATCAGAACGACACCGCTGGCCTTCTGACAAAATCCAACATGCTTGGAATGATCAGAGACGGTTGCCAAGCCATTGTCCTGCTCGGATCTGATCCAAACCTTTCTCTCGGCGACCAGCAATTGTTTTCCACGGTGACTGAGTAACCAAGTATTTTTCTGGGATTCTCCTAAACTGAAATGACTAATAGCGCAAGAAAGCAGAGCCTGAACAGTCTGTTTCTACTGAACGCACATCGTCTCCCTCACTGAAGCTGCACATTAGCAAAGCCCGATGGGACAAATACACATTCACAGGATAAAGACCTCGTCCTAATTCAGTCAATTATTAGTTTATGTTCGAGCGTTACTTCTGCTCTTATTTAGGTGAGCCTCACTTCAATTTGCTGAGGTGTTGCTATGCATGACAAGAAATGGGGAAAGATGCAACGGAGGAAAGTTTAGTCTGTCACCATTTTCCATTATTAACTGGTGAAAGATAAACAGACCGGCCTCTGGAAGAAGAGGGTGAGAATTACAGAAAAAATTGCCTCTGTCTCCCTACCTACATATCTATCCATCTATCTGCCCATCCACCCGTCTATCTGTCAATTCATGTAACGTCTATCTACTTCTATCTACCTGTCTCTGCATCTACCCATCTACTCTTTTCATGTACCGTCTATTTACTTGTCTATCCACCCATCAACCTCTGCCCATCTATCTACCCCAGGGTGTGAACTACGGGGGAGCTAGGGGGAGCTCGGCTCCCCTTAAAAAGACATGGGCTCCCCTGAAAGCGTGATTTGTGAAATTTGGGGGGGGGTCTCAAAAAATATTGACTGTGTTATTTTGACGTGCAATTTCAGTTTTGTGTAATGTGATCATTGTGGATTATTATGTGTAAAATTGCAAAAATATCATTCATTCATGCATGACGGCGATTTAAACCTAATTCATTTCAATAAAAATAACTATACATGCTATTCTTGTCATGAGCATCAAGGTGTGGGGGAGCTGCCGTGCAAATTCCACTCATGTTTAGTACATGTTAACTCAAAGATTCGTAGAAAAAATATAAACGTTGGACTCTTTGGTCGATTCTGTGTTAAGGTAAGGCATGTTATTCGCAATTATGTGTTGTGGCTGGGTTGTTATAGGTCTGCGTGACTCTCGATGTCTTAGGCCTAATTAAACGGAGGAATTATGGTATTCTTCTGTAGCCTGACAATGTGTAACTTTAACCGTTGTTCATGTGAACTCAAAGACAGCCTGATGCTTTGTTTATAGACTATTTGTGGGTGGCTGTTTGTTGTTTCACCTATCAATTCGTGTCGATAAAGTATAATAGGGTAATCCTGTATAGTGATTTATCCTATATAGCGCTTGCATAAAGCAAGTAGTGCATACACTTGTAGCTGTTACGTATCTTTGTATCATTGTAAGCCCTCTTTTGAGGCACGCGCAAGCGCACGAAGAACCCCCTCCCCCGTTATATATAAAATAAAAAAAAACAAGTGGGCTCCCCCAAAGTCCACGGTATAGTTCGAACACTGATCTACCCGTCTATCACACTATCCATCCATCTTTTCATGTACTATCTATCTATCTATCTATCTATGAGTCTATATCAAACTATTTATCCATCCATCCTTCCACCTGTCTTTTCATGTACCATGTACCATCTATCTACCTGTCTTTCTGTCTGTCTGTCTATCTACCTATCAACCTGTGAACCTATCTGCCCATCTGTCTACTCGTCTATCTATCTATCTATCTATCTATCTATCTACCTACCATCTAACATCTATCTGTCTGAGTCTATATCACACTATCCATCCATCCATCCATCCATCCATCCGTCTTTTCATGAACTATCTATCTATCTATATATCTATCTAGAGTCTATATCAAACTATTTATCCATCCATCCTTCCACCTGTCTTTTCATGTACCATGTACCATCTATCTACCTGTCTTTCTGTCTGTCTGTCTATCTACCTATCAACCTGTGAACCTATCTGCCCATCTGTCTACTCGTCTATCTATCTATCTATCTATCTATCTATCTATCTATCTATCTATCTATCTATCTATCTATCTATCTATCTATCTATCTATCTATCTATCTATCTATCTATCTATCTATCTATCTATCTATCTATCTATCTATCTATCTATCTATCTATCTATCTATCTATCTATCTATCTATCTATCTATCTATCTATCTATCTATCTATCTATCTATCTATCTATCTATCTATCTACCTACCATCTAACATCTATCTGTCTGAGTCTATATCACACTATCCATCCATCCATCCATCCATCCATCCGTCTTTTCATGAACTATCTATCTATCTATATATCTATCTAGAGTCTATATCAAACTATTTATCCATCCATCCTTCCACCTGTCTTTTCATGTACCATGTACCATCTATCTACCTGTCTTTCTGTCTGTCTGTCTATCTACCTATCAACCTGTGAACCTATCTGCCCATCTGTCTACTCGTCTATCTATCTATCTATCTATCTATCTATCTACCTACCATCTAACATCTATCTGTCTGAGTCTATATCACACTATCCATCCATCCATCCATCCGTCTTTTCATGAACTATCTATCTATCTATCTATCTATCTAGAGTCTATATCAAACTATTTATCCATCCATCCTTCCACCTGTCTTTTCGTGTCTATCTACTTGTCTATCTACCTATCAACCTATCTGCCCATCTGTCTACTCGTCTATCTATCTACCATCCATCTAACATCTATTTACCTGTCTATCTGTAAATAAATACTATATCACACCATCCATCCATCCACCTGTCTTTTCATGTACTGTCTATCTGTCCGTCCGTCCGTCTAAAACATGGTACATGTTTTTTCATGTACCATCTATCTATCCATCTACTCGTCTATATACCCACCTACTTGTCTGTCTGTCTGTCTGTCCACCTACCTATCCATCCATCAGTTTATCAGTCTGTCCATATGTCCATCTATCAGCTCCATACTCGGTGAAACTGACAAAGTGAATATGTATATCAGAATAAGGAAATACTGAAGAAAAAAACATAACAGATACAACTGACCTACAGCAGCACCTACTGGAGAGAAACTAAGAGAAAAAAGAGAGATCTATATATAGTCTTATCTCATTAGCAGTCTAAAGCTGAGAGTGATTTATAATAGCTGTTTTACCTTTATGATTAATTACAGACACACACACACACACACACACTCTCCCCTCCTCCACACCAGCCCTCTCTCCCTGGCTCTTCTCTCTGATACACCACATATCTCTTCTCTCTCTCTACATACTGAATGCAACTGATTTCACTATTCTTCAATTCCAGTCAAGAAAACACAATGTAACACAAATACACACAGATTATTAGCAGCATCATTCAGAAACCTTTCTTTTAAACAGTACAACAGTACTACGAGTCATGGCATGTTTCTTTAATAAAGATTTTTTTATAAATATATTTATATTTCTGTTTTTAAGCATACATTTTAATGTACATGAAGCATTGAGCTACAGGTAGTTTTGGGGTAAAGACTCACACTGTAAAGAATCAGTGTGCTGTGCCTTCAAGAAACATCCCCTTTACATGTCAAGTGAACAACAATGCTTTGATCTGCTAAGACTGTGGTTTTGCTGTCAAGTCCAATATAGTTTTTAAGTGTGCCATCCTTTAATAGCAGCCTTTTTACAAAGTCTGCATTACATTGTGACATCCACGAAACAATCTGCGCTGAAATGTGTGCATTAACTTTCTAAAAAATTGGACACAAATAAGCTGTTCTTTCCTAACACTGGGACCTTTCTAAAGGATATGGAGAGCAGCAAGCACCACACAGCCAGAAACTGCTGAGTTTGATGCACTTTCACACATTTAACTGTTATTTTCTCTGGTGTTTACCAATAATAGGATTTATCCAGCTTTCCACTGATTACCCAACCATGACTGGCCTAGCAAGATGTATTCATCTTACGTTAAAAAAGTGTGGACGTTCAATGATTAATTTTTACAGCCTGGATTCAATAAATGATCTTTTTGTACTTGGCAGAACGTTTTGAAATGTTGATTTCTTAAGAAACATGACGCATAACATTAGGGTTGCACAATTAATAGAAATAAAACCAAATGGCTTAGTGTGAATTTCAAATCACAAAGACTGCAATTTAGCTTCTATTTAGTGATTTAGAGTTATACAGCTCAACTTAAACAGCAATATATACTTTACTTTACTTTTTACTTTATAACACTTTATTGTCAGACGAGTCTGAAATTTTTCTTGCATGACAGTATCTGTGTTTACAACAATCAACATCCTTTAAACAACAACATGCACTTCATCCACACACAAACAAAACACAATATACATTACCCTCCCTTTAACATTACATTATACCTTACCCTCCTACTACACTTCTACAACTACACCATGTTCACATTACTCTTGATTTTTTGATTAAGTGTCTTATTCAGCTCCAGGATCGCCTGATGCACAAAAGAATGTTTCAGCCTAACTTTATTGAATCTTGGGACTCTAAACCTCCGGTTTGATGGTAATAATTCAAACTCATTATGCAGAACATGATTAGGATCAGAAACTATCTTGTTAGCCAGTCCTAGCAAATTATTATAGTAAGCTAAATCATAGAGCTTCTCAAGGGGCTGACCTACAATCCTTGAGCAAATTTTTAATTGATTGAACAGCTTTGTTTTTAGCATAACAGACAGACTCCTATACCAAATGGAGTTGCAGTATTGCAGTACACTCATTATCACAGACATAAAGAACAGCAGAAGAATCTGCTTTCTTACTCCGAATGACCTAAGACGACGAAGAAAGTAGATTCTCTGCTTTGTTCTTTTACAGAGAGCATCAATATGATCTTTCCATGATAACATATCGTCAATCATCACTCCTAAATACTTGTATGTTTTAACCTGTCTGATTTTTCCATTATGAATAAAAGCAGGCATTATATAAGTATC
>NW_015506069.1:427475-431052 GCF_001515645.1 Sinocyclocheilus grahami
TGTGTGCGATCTTATCATATCCACTTTGTTATTCAGAGAACGCAGATTACTGAAGACAATAGACGGCAGAGGTGGCCGCTTGAATCTCCTTCGCAGTCGTCTCCGAATGCCGCCTCTTCGTCCTCTTTTCTTTCGTTTCATTCTCACCAACTCATGAGGAATATTTTCAAACAAATCTCTGAATTGGCTTGTTCTCATCTCTTCAGTCATCGTAAAGTTTAGCTCCAGCAATGTCTCCCGGCTATACTGGCGTGCATACGGCACTGTGACGCCACATGTTGCCAAAATTCCACGTGCAGTTGGAGATTGCATCGCCAAACATAATCCATAGAGGCCAATCGTCCACAGAATCCAAATCAAGAGTACATTTCTCCCACCCTTCATCTTTCCACTTTTACGAAACCACGAACCACACATTTAACAAATTTAACAAACCACGAATAAACGTTAGACTAACAAACAAAACCGCAAACACAGTGTACTGAAACGCAGTGCGCCACTGAGCAGCGCACCTGCTGATGCTGATGCTGATATACATACGAAGATCTAAATACGAAGATCTAAATCATTACAGTCCCAACCTGTTCCTGTCGCTCCAGCCAGCAGTCCACCATGGGATGATTGGCGCTGAGTGAGGAACGGGCCTTTTCACGCTGAAACTCTTTCTGATTTGACCGCTGCCCTGCATCACGAGGAAGACTACGATATGTGTCGACACCTCGGCCCTGAAGAGAAAAAAAAATTATATTTTTACACTTGTTAACTCCCTGTTAACTCTTGCCTACTTAGTTCAAATGGTAATAATGATTCACATGCACATGGATGGTCAGATCACAATTTAATATACCAGTAAACCACCATGTATGCCCAAATATTTTTGGTCTGTGAGGACACTGTGCTGATGGATAAGAAAAAGCTGTAAATCAAAGCCTCATACTACAAAGGAATAACCAAGATGAGAGAGTGTGTGAGCGAGCATGAAAGAGCGAGCGAATCCATAACTCATTGTCTGGAGAGTTTTATGACTAGCACTGACATAAGCATTACTCTGCTAGAAGCAGAACAGACAGAGAAATGACGGTCACATCAGCAAATGCATTAAATGAACCCACACACGCACACGATAAATTAAACACACAAACAGCAGTGCAACATTCTCTCCCATCACACGGCTTGTTTATAGAGCTCTTACTGTTTTGTGAGATGCGGGGTTGTGAACCCTTCAGAAATGACAGTAAATGTTCATAGAGATGTCATGAAGGGTGATGTGACCTCTGCCTCTAAAGATGACAAATTTATCGCATATGATCTGAGAAACGACACAAGCAGGAACCCAATGGCCTCCAAACAGCAATACAGCATAACAACTCAGAGAGTAAAGTCAGCCGCCCACTTAGCACTTACCACCTCTAAATATCTTGACAACATTTGTGTGAACATTAATAGAGTGCTACAGTGCCAGCTCACTTTTACTGTGGCACTGGTTTCGGAAATATTTTGTCCATTCATTCTTCTCATAGGGGTTTTCAAAAAGTCTTTGTTTAAAGAGATATAAGCTATGAATCAACTGTGAATTACACCATCACAAACTTTTACTTGAAGCAAAAATGATTTAAAGAATTGAACAAAAAGATAAGACCGTGTACTTAACTTTAATGAGGGAAAAGACAATCCCATCAAACATTACGAATGTTTTAATCAGATTAAAAAACAATGGAGAAATAAAGTTATTAGTTTAAAGTTCATATATATAGAAATAACATTTTAAGTTTATTGCAAAATATGCATATATATATGCAAATATTTAAGTATTTAAAAAGCGTATTGAGAGTAAGTTTGTATTCCACGCTGAACTCTTTTGGTGGAATTTGTTATTAAAATATTTCTTGAAATAATGCAAACTGGTGGCTTCAACAAAAGCATATACCATTGATTAACAACCTTGGAAATCACAAAAGCTCTGTCTTACATAGGTTTAAAAGTTAGGGTTAAAAATCGATTTGCCTACGGAGAAAATGAATGGAATTTTTACTTCCAGAACCCAACTATTGCACTCGATAAGCATCAGAGAAAGTCATTAAATGGATAGTTCACCCAAAAATGACCTTTATGTTGATCCAAACCTGTATGACTTTCTTCCGGAGAACATAAAAGAAGATATTTTGAAGAATCTTTCAACTGTTTGGTCCATACAATGAAAGTCAATGAGTTCCAAAATAACACATCATTGTAAAGACATTTAAGGTCAAACTAGCTTCTTTTGAAGAAGACTTAAAGTCCTAAACTTTTGGAATGACATTAGGTTGAGTAAATGATGACAGAATGATCATTTTGGGTGAAATATCCCTTTAGTCATTTATGTTCCTCCACTATAAATGTTTGGAGCTTCACAGCAGCTTCATACCTTCCTCTCTAGACTGTTGGTGCCGGTGGAGAAACGTGGTTTCAGGAAGCCGGCGGTTGTGGACCAGCGTGTGGGATTTTTTCTGGAAGGTTCTTCGGGTTGCGAACCAGGCTCAGAGAACGACATCGCTGTCAGGTTCAACAGTGCTGGATCACTACTGCGACGAACATGCAAAGGCATGTCTGTGAGAAACCGAGAGACCAATGAGTGACACAAAAGGCCAAAACTTCCACAGC
The DNA here is from genome assembly GCF_001515645.1 of Sinocyclocheilus grahami. Lineage (NCBI taxonomy): Eukaryota > Metazoa > Chordata > Actinopteri > Cypriniformes > Cyprinidae > Sinocyclocheilus > Sinocyclocheilus grahami. The sequence continues at coordinate 430,116 of NW_015506069.1, forward strand.
AGTGGCACATTTCAAACTTTTAAAGACCTAGACAACTTTATGAGAGTCTCTTCATCTGTCTCTTACTGGTACGAAGCGTGGATGTGGTGACCTCTATCTCGCTGTGGGGCAGGTACGGTTGGAAGGCAGACGGCTCTCCAGAGAAGATCTCAGGCGACTGGGTGCCCGTTGAACTCGCGCTGGTGCCGTCACCTCCGACATGAGGCTCTTGTTCGTCAAACACTGCCACCAACTGCAACGAGAAACAGAGACAGAAAGAGGTGTTTACATTTAAGAGAGTGAAACTGTAATAGGATGGCTCTCTGCCCCGAGGTCAGTGTGACAACGTTCTAGTTGATTGAATGCTCACTTGCTCAATTCAGACCAGTCCTGTTTCAGTTTGCTACTAAATATCATCGTTTTACATCCATTTTTATGCCTTGCAAATTTAAACATTTGTTTTGGCAATTCTGCTGATTGTCATATAATGCTGTCTAGCTGGCTAACATGGATGAAGTTTGGTCAAAATTGTAAAAATGGTTTGTGAAATACCATTGTTTTCCAGCCTGTTACAGCTGTATAATTTCTAGTTTGCTGCAGTTTCTTTTTTTTTTGGTAAAGAAAAATATATAATTATAATGAACAAAAAAATGTTGGTAACGCTTTACAATAAGGTTCAGTTTGGTACCAATAGTTAATACGTCTGTTATCACTACCTAACAATGAAAATAGTTTTTGTATTGTTTTAAATATTTTAATCATTTATTAATCTAATTCTTGTTTGTTACTGATATATTAATAGATTTGTTGTAGATTTGAACATTAACCTAGATGAATAAATGACACATTATAAAGTGTTGTAAAATAAACGTTACATTTAATATAAATAAAAAACTACTGTTAAAATGTTTGGGGTCTGACTTTTTTTGGGGGGGGGGGGGGTTTTAAAAAAAAAAAA
>NW_015506069.1:431097-445765 GCF_001515645.1 Sinocyclocheilus grahami
GTTAAATGTTTGGGGGCGGGCTTTTTTTTGGGGGGGGGGGGGATTTATAATATAAAAATATATATTTAAAATAAATTACATTCTTTTGAGCTTTCTATTCATCAAATAATCTTGAAAAAAAAAACAGTTTTCATAAAAACCTTACGCAACGCAACTTTTCAATATTGAGAAATGTTTCTGAAATGACCAAATCAGCCTATTAGAATGATGCTGAAAATTCAGCTTTGCCATCAGAGGAATAAATTACATTTTTAAATATTAAAATAGATACTAAAATTGGCAACTTTCATCAGCAATCATTAGCCAAAATGCAATACTCATTGGTGTCATAACATACAATCTGACCAGTGCCAACAACTATAAAAGACAAGAAAAATCACCCACAGCCAGCTTTTCACTTGATTATTCCTTGGAAACTCTGAAACATAGTTACTTCTGAGTACAAGGAGTCATGTAGCTTTATGAAGTCTGTAGAGAGCTTGAGCGTGTGTGTGGTGTCCTCATTTAGAGCAGGACGCTCTCATCACTGTGTCCCTCAAGACACTAGTGTATTTGGGACAGAAGGCAACATCTCATGCTACAAAGTGAACATCTGGTCTCAATTATGCATGTGTGTGTGTCAACATGAATGATAACGCTTGAGGCACTGGTTCAGTGGGTGGGTTGAAATAGTTGGACACACCCAGTGCATTTGAGGCTTGGACTGACTGATGGAGATTTGGACCAATCACAGAAGCGCTGCTGAAGGGCATATTACCCAGAATCCACAGGGATGGTCCCCCTCTGAGGCTTTTCATGAGTGTGTTTTGCAACCCACAATCTTGGATGTGGGAAATAAGATACTGAAATGTGTGTGTGACCCTTCTACATTTCTTCAAAACGATTGCTAATGTCTGTCAGAAAATGAGTGGTGATGGCTGTTTTGTATATAATTTTTTAAGAAGAACAGTCTGGATTATCTCAAACTTGATAGGTCTGGAATCATATTCGTGGGAACGGACATTTACGCAACTATTTGAGTGTGTTTGTACAATACACATGTTTAAAACTTTGCATTGTTAGAATTATATGACCGGCTTTCAGTGTTTCACAGCGGATCAGAGCTTCAGCTCTGATTGTTCAGAAAACGCACACACACACACACACACACAAAAACGCCCCACAGAAACCTATTTATCTATGACACAGATTCCCATGAGACAGATCTGCTCTTTGCACGTTTGAGGCTTAAACACTAAATCTGCTCAATCTTTCTTTCTCTCTCTCTCTCTCTCTCACACACACACACACACACACACAATTTACAAATCTAAACAGGGACATATTGCAGACTTCTATTGTTTTTAAACTCAAAAGCCACACCCTAACAAAAAATGTGCCCTTAAAAGAATAAAAAAAAATACACATTATTTACTATATTTAAATACAAATAAGGACACCTGCTACTGAAGATTTTGATTTCAAATAAAATGCTATTCTTTTGAACATTCTATTCAGAAAAATGTATGAAAAAATCTAAACAGGGACATATTGCAGACTTCTATTGTTTTTAAACTCAAAAGCCACACCCTAACAAAAAATGTGCCCTTAAAAGAATAAAAAAATACACATTATTTACTATATTTAAATACAAATAAGGACACCTGCTACTGAAGATTTTGATTTCAAATAAAATGCTATTCTTTTGAACATTCTATTCAGAAAAATGTATGAAAAAATTACCAGGGTTTCCACAAAAATATTAAAGGATTAGTTCTCTTCCAGAATAAAAAATTCCTGAAAATTAATTCACCCCCATGTCATCCAAGATGTTCATGTCTTTCTTTCTTCAGTCGAAAAGAAATTAATGTTTTTGAGGAAAACATTCCAGGATTTTTCTCCATACAGTGGACTTCAAAGGTGCCCAATGGGTTGAAGGTCCAAATTGCAGTTTCAATGCAGCTTCAAGGGGCTCTACTCGATCCAAGCCGGAAAATAAGGGTCTTATCTGGCGAAGCGATCGTCATTTTCAAAACATAAATAAATAAATAAAAATCTATATACTTTAACCACAAATGCTCGTCTTGCACTAGCTTGACCTCACGCATTACATAGTCACATTGGAAAGGTCACGCATGACGCAAGCGGAAGTACTGACCCAGTGTTTACAAAGCGAACGTGCAAGGAAAGTCAAACGCTCTTTACAAAAAAGGTAAAACAACGATGTCAGGCGATTTTGCAGTTGGTGGAGAAAACGAGATGGAGTTTTTCGCCCTACCCTACCTTTTTGAAGCGAAGTGCACAGACGAAGAACTAACTACTCGTGAATTTGATTACAAAATGCGTGAAGACGTGCATGCACATTCCAGAGCTAGTGCTCTAGTACTCTAATGGAGGCCAATGGGTTGAACACAAACACAAATGCTCGTCTTTATTTGTGGTTAAAAAGTATAAAAACATTTTTTTAAAGAAAACTACCGATCGTTTCGCTAGATAAGACCCTTATTCCTTGGCTGGGATCATTTAGAGTCCTTTGAAACGCCAGTTTGGACCTTCAACCCATTGGTTCCCATTTAAGTCCACCATACGGACAAAAATCCTGGAATGTTTTCCTCAATACCCTTTATTTCTTTTCAACTAAAGAAAGAAAGACATGAACATCTTGGATGACATGGGGGTGAGTACATTTTCAGGAAATGTTTAATCTGGAAGAGAAATAATCCATTAAGCAGCACAACTGTTTTCAATATTAGGAAGTCATGGAGAGTTGGACTCGTAACCCAAAGGTTGCGGGTTCGAGTCTTGTACCGGCAGGGATTGTAAGTGGGGGGAGTGAATGTACAGCGCTCTCTCCCACCTTCAATACCACGACTGAGGTGCCCTTGAGCAAGGCACCAAACCCCCAACTGCTCCCCGGGCGCCGCAGCATAAATGGCTGCCCACTGCTCCGGGTGTGTGTTCACGGTTTGTGTGTGTTCACTGCTGTGTGTGTGCACTTTGGATGGGTTAAATGCAGAGCACTAATTCCAAGTATGGGTCACCATACTTGGCCACATGTCACTTACAAAAAAAACTATATTAATAAGAATGTTTCTGAAGGATCATGTGACACTGAAGACTGGAGTAAACATTTTTAGCTATTAAACAGCTATTTTAAACCGTAATATTTCCCAATATTACTGTTTTACTGTATTTTTAATCAAATATATCTTGGTGAGCAAAAAAATAAATAAAAATACATATGCATACACTTACATATTGAAATAGGTGTCTTGGCAAACACATTTTAATTGGTCACAAGAAATAGGTTAGTTCATCCAACAAGAAATCATTTCATATGTACACACTTACACAAGTACATGATTTTCCCCACTACAGAAACAAAAGGGCAGCGCAGTGAAGAAAAACAGACTGGAAAACAATGGAGATGAAGGTGAAAGATATATGAAGACGTGAAGAATGTCTTTAGCTGGAGTGTATCCATGCGTGTGTTTCTTGCTACTTCAAATAATCCAAACCTCAACGAACTTTAGCATTACAAATAACACTGCATTGCTGTTCTTCTTAAGGATGAGTAATTCTTTCCTGGTTACCTAAACAAACATGACATCTCAAGTATTATTGGAAATACACACACAAACACAGTAGCATTACAGCCAAACCCGCAACAGCGGCGCTGAGAAATCCCTCCATGTGTTTCACAATGACTCTAAAAACAAGAACTCACTGACCCAACATCACAAATCACATCTTCACACACACTGGAGGTCAACAGAGGTTTGTATGCGCCAAGTGTGCTGACAGGAAGTTCCCAGGAGAACATTTGTATACTTCCTGTGAGTTATATTATTCATTTCCTCTCTTTAAAGGGTTATGATCTTTGAGCTTCACAATCTGCTGAACCCATCTCTCTCTGAAACAAACACACACACTCTGCCCTATAGCCTGGTTTACACATAACTGACCGTATGAGTCTGAACCCGACCAAAGGAAAGGAGAACACAGTTTATCTTTTGCTGGACAGTTACAGCTGTAGAATCTGATTGGATGAACAATTTTCAAAGCCGTTGTAAAACAGCCAGCACACACATACACAGAAGTGTCATGTGCCCCTTCAGATTCAGGTTAATGCATTTGGTATCAAGAAGCGGTGGGTAGCACATATATATTTCAACCAAATTTTGGAGTGTTTCTGTGGTAATTTTTGCCCGTTCCTCCAGTAGAGCATTTGTGAGGTCAGGCAGTCATGTTGAAGAAGGCCTGGCTCACAATTTCCATTTCAGTTCATCTCAAAGGTGTTCGATGAGGTTGAGGTCAGGGCTCTGTGCGAGCCAGTCAAGTTCATCCACATCAAACTCATCCAACCATGTCTTTATGGACCTTTCTGTGTGCACTGGGGAACAGTCATGCTGGAATAGACAAGGGCAGGTTACAGACTCGCCCATCAGACTGTCAAACAGAGAAGCGTGTTTCGTCTCTCCACAGCAGAGAGTCCAGTGGCAGCATGCTTCACACCACGTTTGGGCATTGCACTTGGTGATATGAGACTTGCATGCATCTGTTTGGCCATTGAAACATTCCATGAAGCTCCCACCGCACAGTTTTTTAGGCTGATATTAATACCAGTGGTAGTTTGGAACTCTTCAGCCTTACATATAAATAAAACAACGCCACTATTACAATATATAATATTAAAAAGTGTATAAATCAACATTGTCCAATAGCGACACCAGCAGGTAAATTTTCAGCGGGAGTCTGAGTCTCTCTCGCCTCCCCTAAGCCCATTGACTTTTAACAGACCCTATATAGCGTGCCGTGATTTTTTTGGAGGGGGGGGGGGGGGGGGGGGTGAACCATGACAAAGTGATGTGAGAGGAGGCAATGCCTCTATCGCGATATGATAAGATATGACTGGTTATGATTGGCTGTGATTGGTTAATGCGATAAATCCCACCTCTTGTGTTTGTGTGTGTTCACAAACCAGTCTGAATGAACAATATAAATGGCATTAATGGGAAGACTAATTTAAAAAGTAAGTAAACAACTCACACACTTAGATATAACCACTTTGTTACATCAAAATAAGACTTAAAATGGCATGGAAACATGATCTGTGGGAGTTTTTAGTGAGTAATCAGCTTGGTGAAATTTAAAGTAATCTTCGAAACTTGAAGCTTTGATGAATGATGATCTGAAAAATTCCAAAATAGATCAAAGTTAACTACTGAAAAGAATAGCTGGATGTAAGTTCATAAATAAAATATACTGTTTAAATTGTTACTGCCTTGAGTTATTATTTTGGAGAAGATGTTTAAAAAGTGCTTAAAAACACTAACTTGATAAGATTCATACTTGGCTTTAATAAATAGAATATTGATTACGTTGTTAATGTAAAAACATAAAATACAATTGTTTTTTCTTTCTTTTTTTGATAGTGTAAATAATGTTAATTTAACCTAGAAAATGTGACTGGAACATGAATTTACATTTGATTTAAAAAAAACTTCCTCATTTCAGAACACCACCGATTCTAGACCCATTTGATTGGACAAATGGTATTGCTCTAGTGTGCAAGATCAATCATTCATATTTTAATGTTCATTTGCCCAGATGAGAAATTTTAAAGGCATGTATATCTGCTCAATGTTGTCAACATTTAAAGGGTTAATTCACCAAAACAAATATAATGACTTTATTCCACATTTTCGTCTCTACTGTGTCACTTTGGACGCGCGTTCACGATGAGCGTGTGGCGGCGCACTGTCGTGAACGCGCGTCCAAAGTGACGCAGTAGAGACGAAAATGTGGAATAAAGTTTTTTTTTTTTGCGCAAAAAAGTATTCTCGTAGCTTCGTAACTTTACAGTTGAACCACTGATGTCACACGGACTACTTTCGTCAATCATCTTGATACTTTTCTGGACCTTGAACATGGTAGTTACCTTGCTGTCTATGGGAGGGTCAGAGAGCCCTCAGATTTCATCAAAAATATCTTAAATTGTGTTCCGAAGATGAACGAAGGTCTTACGGGTTTGGAACGACACGAGGGTGAGCAATTAATGACAGAATTTTCATTTTTGGGTGAACTAACCCTTTAAGAGTGAATTAGCATAGAGATTGCTTTAATGGAATAGTTAATTTAATGGTAGTCAATGACTTTCATAGCATTGAGAAAAAAAAAACAACGACAGATGACTACCAGCAAATGTTTGGTTACCAAATATCTTCTTTTCAGACAACAGAAGCAAGCAAGCATGCCCATCCTTAAGGAATTTTTGTTGCAAATTGTGCCGAACAACACCCCTTAACCCATGTAAAACCAGTGTCACTGAGAGCAAAGAGTCTCTTGTGGCTCATTGCTTCAATTCCTCATGAGGCCTGTTGCTAATGGAAACGAGCTTGTGTTTGAGACGGCCACACCAGCTCACAGCACTTCAATTATAACGCATCTATGCGATGATTAACTGGCCACTGGTGTCAAGGGACATCTTGGTCACGCTATGCACGTACACACACACACACACTCCAGATCATGTGGTCAGAACCGAACGCAACACTGCCTGCAGCACCAATTCACAGACACTTCCTGTGAAGACGCCATCACTCACACACTTCCTAAAGCTTTGAGGAAAACATCCACGCAAACAAGACGTCCACACGTACATTGTCTGACCAGAAGCAGCACGTTTAGATGCTTTAACATCCTGTTTATAACCGACCACCGCTTCCTGTCCAGTAGAGGATAGAGGACGTTATCACAGAAGGGGGTAGATTAGACATAAAAGAGCTGTGCGTTGCTCAATACCTGACAGAGGGCCAAACGTTAGCAGTTTCATTGTTCATTAAGACAAGCCATGGTGATAAAAAAGTGTGGCGAGAGAAAAAGAGAGAGAGAGAGAGAGAGAAAGAGAGAGAGATGCATGTTTAAGCTGAATCTTTGGTGCCCTCTACTGTCTTACAGCAGAACTGCATAGTCAAAGTTTTTATGTTTTTGTTTTTCAGGGCAAGGCGCTGCAACACAAATAAATGTAAAAAAATATATAAAGGCATAAAACTGAAATACCACATGTTAATATGAGGCTGATAAAATCAAGTAACAATCTAGTTCAATTAATTGAGAAAATGTATGTTTCATTTTACTAAACTTTTACAATGTACATAAAAAGAGAACATGGATGATAAAGAAATATACACCCACAAGAATTACACCATTAATGCAAAAACACAATTTTTGTTTTTACAAATTAAGGGAAAAGTTTATTTTCTGTGGAAAAAAATAATATATTAATTAATTTATTTTAATGTTTTTCAAATAAGTCTCTTAAGCTCACCAAAAATGCATTTATGATCAAAAACAGTAAGAAAGTTAGAGTAATATAGTGAAATATTTGAATATATTACATATTTTAATATATTTTAAAATGTAGCTTATTCATATTCCTTAGTTTCTTATTATTATCAAATATAAAAATGGTTGTGCTAGATCATTTATTTGTGTCTTCAGCATTTCTTTTTGAGGATTCTTTGATGAATAGAAAGTTTATTTGAAATAGACATTTTTGAAACACTGTTAGTTCTTTACCATCCCTTTTGATCAATTTATGCATCACTGCTGAATAAGTATTAATCTCTTTAAAAAAAAAGAAAAGAAATCTGACCTCAAACTTCTGAAAGGTAGTAAAACTGGAAAAACTGGAACCAATATAAGTTTATGATTCCAAAACACAGACATGAAGAAAAATTAAACAGAAATGACTACAAACTAGGTTTAGTTAAAGTTTTGAATCCATTAAACCACATAAAACATTTTAAATTATACCTGTTAACACAGTAACTTAACATAGCTTAAAATTCTAAAACTAAAATATAGAATAAATATTCTAAAAAACTAAAATAAGACACTATAAAAAAAAAAAAACATGTAAAACATATTTGAATTATACAGATTACATATTTAAATTAAATGCAAAACATTTAAATTATATAAATTTGTTTACTAAAATACCCTAAAATACTAAAATATAGAATAAATAAATAAACACACACACACACACACACACACAAACAAACAACTAATAATAATAAAAGGACAAGTAAAAAATAAATAAGTAAATTAAGAACACAAAACTATAATAACCCTGCTCTGAGTGTGTGTTTGCCTAGGTTTGTGCGTTTAGCCTGAAATGGACTTTGGTTTACCACAGACAATTATAAAACTGGTTATGGACCATTAATATTAGACAGTCCACATTTGTGCATAGAGATTTTAAAATACATGTGTGAGTTTCTGTGCTGTTGTGTGATTCTAAGTTGAATGAGTTACACTAAACCATATTAAAGCGGTATTGTAGCACTTCCTGTTAGCGGACAGTGTTTCCTGTGACCACAGGTGCAGCCGGAGTCATTCAGTAAATCTGTGTGAGATACCAGGATGTGACGTGCGCACTGGCTGATAGAAGGTATGGCCCTTTTAAGGTAAAACTAGACACTATCAGCTATAAATGTGTGCGCGTAACTGTGGTGGAATGATCTCACACGCTCCCTCGGGCACAGATGTGAAGTGTCTTTTATTTCACACAGAGAACTAAAATAACACGCACACGCCCAGACACACCCACCACATCAAACACACAACTACATTCTAGCAAAGTGTCTGTGGTCTGGGTAAACCGATATCATCTGTTCTGGGTCAGCAACATGCTGCAATGTGGAGAAGACAGCACACTGCCGTGTTTGACCAGAGGGGGGCAGAGTTACCCTGCACAAAACCAAAATCTCTCTGTCATTTTAATCATTCATCCATTCATTTTTCTCATTAAATATTCACAACTGTTTACTTTTATGACTTTGACTGTACAGTACAACTAATTAGAGATGCGCCAATATTAAAATTCTGCTCGGTACCAATTAGCCTGATTAGAATTCTATTGTCAAAATAAACCTAAAATAAAATTGTGTTTTTAATTAAGTTAGATAATGATTATAATTATTGTTATTATAATAAATATTACTGATATTTTTAATGTGGGACTCAAGCCATATAAGTACAGGAAACATCCACATTATGTAGACTGCTATTAATACAATTACAATTTCCAAACAATAATAATAACAATAATAATACCACCAACAACAATAATTATTATTATTGCCAATAAGTGATAAATGACCAAAAATAAAATTGTACACCATTGTCAAAATAAAACAAAAATTAAAGTCTAAACTAAAATCTGTTGTTTTACATTTTTAAATGGTTTAAAATTATATTTTGAACAACAACAATCATTTTTTGTTGTTATTATTGTTATTATATCATATTACTGATATTATTAATAAGGGACCCAAGCAATGTACATGTAAGGAAAAGGAAATTCACAACATTACAAAGACTAATAATAATAAATAAATAAACTAATTAATGTCATTGGCATCACAACATTATAACTTACAATATAAAAATGGATATTTATTTAATTTTTTGCTAAAGATTACAATCAACAATGTTATTAAATTAATTAATTTTTAAAGATTACATTAAGATAAATTTAACTGTAAAATATTATTGATCATGCTAAATTAAGTACCCAATATCGAAAAAAAGATACTACACTATATAAATACTATTGGTGGCTGTCTAATTGGTAGCTGAAGGCATTAGCAAATTATCTAAAAAAAAATTTTTTAAAAACACAAAAGCAGTGGAATGCGTAGAATGTGTTATGAATGACGGAGGCTGGAATTCTGTGGAAACCTGTGGAGTTTCTGCAGATGCAGATTCCATTCAGGTCTAGTGAGTGACGCCTCAATAGAAAGAATCACTGGAGTTCAGAGCAGTGTGTGTGAGTGTGTGTGTATGTGTGTGTGCGTACGTGAGTTCGTCCTCAAATTAGGTCATGGTTATTGGGAGACAACAGTCATCTGATACCTGTAACTAAATATATACTACTAAAGCAACACAAAGGAGCGCTGCCCGTTTTAGAAGAGAATGCTAGCAGTGAGTGTGTGTGTGTGTGTGTGTGTTTGAACGCATATCTCACTCTGTCTTTGTCATCGGCCACATCACACAGAACATCATCCAGGTCAAGAATTCCTCCATCACCGTGTTCCAGCCGGTACACCTGAACCCAGTACTCTTCACCCTGAGAGAGACACACAGAGACAACACGGTAAACTTCTGTTTGACTTTAGCTTAAGTGAAAGTATTTCTACACCCCTGGACCTCTCTCTCTCACACACACACACACACACACACACACACCATCAGGACACTCTAATCAATGAGGAAGAGCACACACACATAATGAGGGTTTAACTAATCAGGATAATGCACCTGAATCTAGACCATCACCCAGACAGGACAACACACACACACACACGTCTGGTCAGCTATCCTTGTAGGGACTCTCCATAGGCGTAATGGTTTTTATACTGTACAAACTGTATTTTCTATCGCCCTACACCAACCCTACACCTAAACCTACCCCTCACTGAAAACTTTCTGCATTTTTATAATCTCACAAAAAAAACATTCTGAATGATTTATAAGCTTCTGTACCCATGGGGACCTCAATTTAGGGGACCTGTATTCAGGTTTAAGTCCCCACCGGTGTAGAAAAACATGTACACACACACACACAAACAAGATCAGCACATAGCCACAGACAACAGAGAGCAACTGTAGGTCAAAGCCACAGAGAGAATGAGAACCGAACTATGGGACAGCAACATCTGTCAATCAAAACTGAAATGCGCTTTCTGCATTTTTATAATCTCACAAAAAAAACATTCTGAATGATTTATAAGCTTCTGTACCCATGGGGACCTCAATTTAGGGGACCTGTATTCAGGTTTAAGTCCCCACCGGTGTAGAAAAACATGTACACACACACACACAAACAAGATCAGCACATAGCCACAGACAACAGAGAGCAACTGTAGGTCAAAGCCACAGAGAGAATGAGAACCGAACTATGGGACAGCAACATCTGTCAATCAAAACTGAAATGCACTTTCCAGACAGGGGCCTGCAAAAAAATAAAAATAAATCACAGTAATAATGCTTAATATAAAGTGATTATGTAATATTTAATAGAATAATATTTAATAGAAATAAGATTAATATAAGTAATATTTAAAATATCTTACATAAATACTACTACTACTACTACTATAACATTAACTATTATTATTATTATTATTATATTTATTCAGGGACCCAAACCATATAACTGTAGGAATGACCAGAACATCGAGACTATTATTAACAAAATTATGATTATTTAATAATAATAATAATAATGATGATGATAATAATAATAATAATAATAATATTTAATATAAATTGAATAAACTGTAATGTAATATTTTAAAGAAATAATAATGATATAATAATAATTATACTACACCTAATAATAATGATAATAATCATTACCATGATTATTATTAGTAACTACTATTGTATTAATTATTGCTCATTTGTTGTACATTAATTATTCTTATTATACTAATACTAATATCAAAATTCATAAAATAAATTAAACAATAGAAATTCATACATATTTATATGAATACTATTTATTGGACAAACATTTTTATAGTGCTGGATGAATCATAAATGTTTTTGTTCTATTTTCCTGGAATAGTTTTTATATTAAGAATTTTTTGTTAATATCTGCTTGGCCTCGAAGCATATAGACATGATCTAGCAACAGATCCCCCAAATATGATTTTATGAGGTCATTTAGCTGCTTAGAAAAGAGAAAGTGCACCTCTGTATCATAAATGGTACAGGTTTTTATTGCGCCTAAGTTCAGGGGTTTTGAAAAGCTGCAATCAACTCTAATCAGTTATTTAAAAACCATCATCAAAGCATAAATAGAGTTTAATCACGGAGTCAAAACAGTCTACAATGAACAAGTAACTGCTTCATTTTGCAGGCCAAATCATGATGTCACAATGTACCACGGCTATGAACCAATCAGCGCTGACTCTACCTGCTTAGCCCAGCCCTTTTCCTCCCGGAGTCTCTTCTGCAGAGAGAAGTGATGCTTCCACATCTCTAACCATCACAATCTGTCTTTCTCCACACACAAAAGAAACCAGACTAGCTTCAAGACCCTTTCGGTCTCCTCGTCATTCCTTTCTTCCTCTCGGTTGAGAAACAAATAATACCAAATGAGGACGCGTTCAGTAACGTGAGAAGTTCACTCTCAGAAAGACCTGTGTGTGTAAGCTGAGAGGATTGTGCTGTCAAAGACAAGTGTGTGCATTTGATCCGAGAGCCCATGTCTTATTGAGCAGCCGAGGAGGAGACATGTACACAGCAACCGGATATTCAAACTTACTTTACGCTGCTATCCTAACTGTGTTTGTGTGGGTGGGTGTATACATGTGTGATGTTTATTAATGCTTTGGCAATGTAATCCCTCGTTTCTGATGCTAATAAAGCTTCTTAAAGTCTCCTGACAGAGAAAGCGCATGTCCGCTAACCCAAACATGCAGTCCAACAAGGGAACATCAGTCTCCCCCAACAGAGAGCAAAGTGTTTTCATGAGAAAGAGTCTTTATGAAGCCTCTCTTTTCAACAAACTGGCTCTCTTTCTGCAGGATACAGGAAATAAGAGTCATTTCGCAGTGCTAACTCATACACACTCATGTTCAGCTTAATGAGTGTTTACTCTAAAGAGGTGAGCGGGCATCTGAAATATTTCAAAATGTGACAAACAACGGTAAGGAATGTGTTCTTCTTACCGTTTTTTGCTACATTTTGAAGCATGAAAAATTTCACAGGCTGGTTGGGAATGTTTACAAAGAGTCATGAAAACAGGAATTCTGTGTAATCGTCTACAACATGCTGCAATTCTGTGAGGAGTACACCACGCTTTCATTTGATTCAGTGACGTGAAGATCCTACATTCAACTGATGAGGAGATCCAGATCAAGAAATGATTCAATTTGACTGGAGAGGATTCATTCGAATCACTTCTGTAAAGAGATTCAGTTTTGAGGTGATGTTCATAAGATTTTTTTTTTGTCAAAATACATTCTATTAACTAGGGCTGCATGATAAATCGCATGCGATATTTAACGCGCATCTTGTCAGAAAAGCCGGTTCTGTAATCAGCGGTAAATCTCCATCATGTGCGTTGTTCACTGACGAGCTGTGCAAAAAATCGCGTGAATATGAACATGGTTTTGCGTAGCTCGTCAGTGAACTACGGCTCTGTGTAGCTAATGCTGCTCAATGTGAAAGCACGCATGTGATGGAGATTTACCGCTGATTACAGAACCGGCTTTCTGAAAAGATGCGCGTTAAATGGCGCATGCGATTTATCGTGCAGCCCTACTATTAACCCAGTTTATTGTTTTTTGACTACTACAAATATTAGGGATGTAACGATTCACTCAACTCACAATGTTGATTTCACAATACGATTTTATCACGATTTTTTTGAACAAAATTTGATTTAAAGACAAATTATATACCAAAAAGTGTCCTTTTATGGACAAAACTTGGACAAAATGCTGCACTTTTCATTGTGAAATTGAAATGTCAAATAAAATGTATTTGACATTTTAAAACATACAGCAAATCAAATAGATAAATAACACAAATAAAGGAAATTTCTCCGTATAAACAAACTGAGGCAACCACTGTATTTTAATGACATTCCAAGATGCTGCGTACATGCAGCATGCATAGTTTTTTAAATTTCAAGCAAAAACAGAATGGTCTGACTTTAGTTTTGTGAAACCAAGCTAAAAAAAAAACAAGCAAAAGAATGCAAATTCACTCTCTGACAGCAGATGGTGCTTATGGAACAGCCGAAATATAGCGTTTCAAAGCAGCGCTGCTCTTATGAACACTAATTTATACTAGGGATTGGCGATATTTTATCGTTTGCGATATATCGGTAAAAATTCTCCCCACGATAAGAATTAGTCTTTTCGCGATAATAACGATAAAGTCTAGTTGTTGACATATTTCTGTGTGCGACATCGCGGAAGGCGGACGTGAAATTGAGGCGGAGTAGCCTATATCGCTAAATGAGGAGCTCAAGCTCCTTTTACAATCTGTAACTGGTTTGGTTAGGGCTGTACAGTGCACAAAAAATCGGTTTGAATAAATGTACTAAAGTAGCACGTACAATACAGTTTTGCATGTGTATGAGCCTGTTTACAAACCTGTTGTCCAACAAAGATATAATTTATTGACATGCTTTTTCTCCAAATTAACTTAATAACATAGTCGAGTGTTTGAAATACTTCTTTTTGTGACCAGAAGCGGTTTCATATTACAGAATGATAGTATTATATACAGTGATAAAGGCCATGTCGATTAACACTGCATTATAAATATACTTTTCTTATAAAAATACCCAAGATTGAAGAAAACAGATAATTTGAGATAAACCATATATTTTGTGCAATCGTATGTTTATTTTCTTCAAGTTTCATCAGTTAAAATGTCTCTATCTCCGATTTGGGTTTTATTCAGCGATAACTGGATACCTTCCTGGAGCGTGGTCAGTAGTATTACTTCTGCTATGGATATTTGGAGTTTCTGTGCAAGACCGCCCTCCGGCTTCTAGTATGAATTAAACAGTCTTTACATTATGCGTGTACTCATTAAAGGCAGGGTAAGCGATTTCTGGTGGCCAATGTTGATATTTGAAATCACCAAAACAAAC
>NW_015506069.1:446160-461202 GCF_001515645.1 Sinocyclocheilus grahami
TAATATCACCGGAAGCGTCACGAGCGTTTCAGTACGAGTACTACACAAAACCGTGCGTCTGCGTCATTCATTAACACCGAGACACGCAGAATTCATATTGCGGCTTAATATTTACAAATACTAGTGGGAGTGGGCTCACTTGTGTGTGTGCATCGGGCAGAACTCCGCTGTGCGTGATGCAGAGAGCGCGACCATAACGTAGAGACTGAAATGACATGCCGTCCTGTAAATAAGATATATATATATATAATATCATAAGGCTATTTAGTTTGCTTAATGAAAGAACAAGGTATATACCTGTTCTATAAGAAAGGTAACTTTAAATGACTTCTGTTGTGATCTGGCGCTATAGAGAAAATATAATTAAATAAAATTAACTTGACCTTCGAGGGGGGCGTTGGGGGGGCGGGCCGCCCCCCTAAAACAATGGCAGGGGAAACACTGCATACCCTACCTTTAATGCTCACAACACCCTTTTTTGGGTAAATATAGGAAAGATAATACTTTTCTCTAAAGAAACAGGATTCCCTGAATTATCGTCATTGATATCGTTGTCGCAATAAATACCAGAAATATTGTGATATATTTTTAAGCCCATATCACCAATCCCTACTTTATACAGAGACAAGATGAAAAGAAAAAAACATTCACCTCAGAGATAAAATCATATAGCCTAAACGCCTACCCCAGCAATTCATTTAACATCTCAACCGATTTAAATGGTCACATATTTGTAGGGGTGTAACGATTCACTCAAGTCAAGATTCGATTTGATTCACGATTTTTTTTTTAACAAAATGAGATATAAGACAAATTATAAATTAAATGAAAAAGTAAAATCCTTTTATTATTGCTTGGACAAAATGCTGCATGTTTCTTTGTGAAATTGAAATATAACACTATAATAATATACTAATATAGCACTTGCATATTACTGCTCTTTTGTTGGTTTTGATTGCTTCTATTGTCCTCATTTGTTAGTCGCACCAATCCCTACTTTATACAGAGACCAGATGAAAAGAAAAAAACATTCACCTCAGAGATAAAATCATATAGCCTAAACGCCTACCCCAGCAATTCATTTAACATCTCAACCGATTTAAATGGTCACATATTTGTAGGGGTGTAACGATTCACTCAAGTCAAGATTCGATTTGATTCACGATTTTGCTTTTCTAAAGACAGTAAGTTCCCCTCAGACATACATTCATATAAACTCCTACACCTAATTGAATCACGATTTGTTTAGCATCTCAACCGATTTGAATCGTCACATATTTAAATCGATTTTCAACCGGCTCGCGGTTAATCGTTACATCCTTACATATTTGTATCGATTTTCAACCGGCTTGTGGTGTATCATTACATCCCTAATAAGTATGCCTTTTATGGGTTTATCTCTCCCAAAATTGTAAACATTGAGCCTCCCAGGCACCATCAAAACATTTAGAGTGGCCTGCTAAGATCAGTCAATCTCTTTCCAGCTCAACCAATAGCGAGAGTTTGGGGTGTGGCTACTGTAGCAGGCAGAGCCAGACAGTTTAGCCAGTGTGGCAACACGGATGACATGTTAAATGGAAAAAGCTATTCAGATTCGGTTACAGAAATGCAAGCCAAAATTCAAAGAGTTGCTAAACTATACACACAGACAGACAACTGAGTAAAACAAGGCTAAACACTGGTGGTGCTTTTATAAGATGAAGGAATTTGGCAAAATATGTAAGGAATAATTGACACTGGGCCATTCCTCTAGGTGACATTATTAGCGCAGAAACAATATACTTAATCTTTCAGAAGAGTTATGAATAAGTTTGTGATGCAATTCTATTCAAGATGACGTGATTCCATTTAAGAAGGTAAGACTCGGTAAGAATAACCTGGAAAGGAGATGTGATAAGATTGAATTTGCGAAGAGATTCAATATAACTGAGATTCAATTCAGTCGCAGGTTTGATTCAATTTGATTCAGGAAGAAAATATTAAACTTAAAAAGAGAAGATTTGAATTCAGTTTGAGAAGAGATGTGATTACATTAGAATTGAGAAGTAAATCAAGCAGCTACAGGACTATGTCCAGAGACTTCAAACATATAATCACAGAAAATATTCTGAATCTCTTCATGTATCCCATGCTTTCAAGCTACGGTCTCTTTCAGTGGCTATTTGGTTGAATTAATAGATGCTCTGATCGGGGGAAAAAAATGTTTTAATGCATAAATACAAAGACTTAATATTGTCAAAAGGCTTAAAATAAAGAGATTATGGCTGTCAATTTATTAATTAAATAGCGTAAAGAAAATAAGACAATACAAATTTAATTATTCATGCCCCCAAGCTGTACATAAAATCTGTAATAAAATATTTCCCATAATCAGAATAAGTATAACCTTGAGTTTGTGAGTTGAGTTCACAGTTACATTCCAAAATGTTTCTTAATTATCATCATTTAGGGGCGTTTTCTCAGCAAAGCATTCAAAAAAATCAATTATTATTCAATTAATTAAAGCAATCGTTCACCCAACAATGAACACAAAAGAAGATATTTTGAAGAATGTTGGTAACCAAACCATTACTGGTCCCCATAGTCGGGTCCAGTTGTGAGATCTTGTGAAGTGTGTATGTGCATCCTGCATGATCGCGTGTTCTCTGTGTGACGGTCGATCCGTGAGAATTTAATGCTGACAGGAGGAGAGTTCAGTTTCACTGGAGACGCGCGATCGACAAACTTTAAACTCGCGATTTTAAATTATGCTGTGCTTTATGCATTTTCCCACTGTCATATTCATGTCATTTTCACTGTGTGCTGTATGTAAAATGAGTGTTACCTTGGCTTTACTTGAAAAAATATGATTAATGCACACAAACTTCCCAGAATACGGAGTGCCCTGTTGGTTACAGTGTTTACTTCCTTTTTAATTATATTTTTATTAAATATTTATATGTGAAAATACTTTGTCATCTAAAGTATAAGTATGTTTATTTAACACATTTATTTTTTTATACATTTTCAAATGATTTCAAATTTCTTAAATATTAAAATAATATCGGCTTTATATCGGCCATCATGCTTTCCAAGATATCGGCATCGGCTTACCAAAAAAAACCAAACAATATCGGTCGACCACTAATCATAATGTGCAGTTACAGTATAAAAATGTAAAAACAGGGAAAATAAGATGCAGAATTAAAAATACAAGTAACCAATAGGCCACCGATGTATTGTGCATCCCCACTTGTACGACATAAAAAGCATTTGAAAAGAAGAAATATAAAGGATGAAGGCACAGAAAAAGCTTCTAAGCTTTAATGTGATCTTTATATCACATAAAGAGACAAGTTTGTTTTAGTAAAAATGAACCCCTGGGACATAAAAGTGCCCTCAGCCGAGGAAACACCCATATATACAATGAATCCTGTATGTATATACACACAGTCACAGATGCTTATAGCAGAAAGCTGCCGTCTTTGACTATTCCAGTGACATTAGGGCTGATGTTTTAAATATCGTGACAGAGAACTTACAGACACGACCATATAAAGACACAATCCCTCCATCTTTCCCTCTCTCTCTCTCTCTCTCTCTCTCTCTCACACACACACACACACACAGCAGGAGATTCACACAAATGCAAAAACTGTGCTGCTAAAAGCAGTCGCCTGAGGAATAAGTCCTTCATGAAGCTAGAAATACCCCTCTGTGGATCTCATGCTATTCAGAATAGCTTGGCACCCAGATAAACAACTGGCACAAACACTTTACCGACCTACAAACAAACACAAACACGCATTGTGTTCACTTGTATGGACAGGTTTTACTACCCTTTTGGGGACAACATTTCTGAATATACCCAAAAGAAAAGTAAAACCTGTCAAAACTAGTAAAAATGTTCATGAATTAACTAAATAAGGTTTTATTTCATATCTACAAACACCAAAGGGTGTTCATCAACACCTTTAAAAGCACTGATACATGATACATGTGATGAGGCAAAAAGGTAATGGCATATTCATGTGATTACCATATAGGTATATAGCTATATACACACACACACCATGGTATTTATAAGAATATTATGATATTACTATAGTACACCACCAAAAAACGTGACAATAGCATTATATTTTTTGTTAGTGTGAGTAGTAATCATGGTTATCTTATTGGAAGAAAAACGGATGTGAATGGGAAGTACCACAACAACATATATACAAAGTTATGTGTGTTTCCTAAACAGAAGATGGAGGTTCAGTCTGACATTTACACTCAAACAGACATTTAATGAATGTCTGACAACTAACCAACTTAATCACGTGGGTCTGCACAGCCCATCTTAATGTGTTACTGTCGCTTTAAGAGGTATTGAACCAATGAAGTGTGTGTGTGACCCTGACCCACAGCAGTACAGAGACCTTTACATCACCGTTGTGTCCAGAGTCCATGCTGTTTTCTTACAGGCATTACTGTGTTTGTGGTGGTCTGCAGTGTTTACGGCGTGCAGTATAGTTTTGGTTAATATAAGTGATTAATTTGGTTATTTGGTCTGTTTATGTGAATGGTATTCTATGGGGTTTTACAACATTTTACACTGCAAAAATTGTTGTTGACTTTTCATTGGTGTAGAAAAAAACATTCCAGACCTTCACTAAACATACAATTCACTGCAGTTTCCAGCTGAAATTATAGCAATCCACTGACAGCTTTTATTCCTTTTTACACAAATTATGATTACAGGAGCAGACTATTAATTAATAAAAACTTATTTTTACACAGGTCCTTGCACGATACTATGTTTCAACCTCAAAGCCCCGTTACCACAGTGCATGATTTGCAAACTAATGCAGTTTGATGTTTGCAATACATAAACAGTTCCATATGTATGGCTTTTGTGACGTAGAAAACTTGCTTGGTAGCTCACCTGGTACAGCATTGCAATTGCGATGCAGAGCACTCGGTAGGAGTCCTAGGAAAACACGAGTCACATTCAAAGAGCTCAAAGACTTGAAGCAAGCTGAGATGGCATGGTTGCTTCATGCACAGCAAATGCATTTCTATTTCACATTTGCTTTTAATAACATTATCAGTTAGGTTTAGGGTACAGTTTAATGAATATGGTACATTGTTTTCAAGTGCAATAGAGCAATAACCTTTTAGTGCCACTCACCCAGATATTTAATGTCTGGACTGGCGCAAAATGTACAACAACCAGCTTAATAGAATGCTGGTTGTTGTACAT
Organism: Sinocyclocheilus grahami; assembly: GCF_001515645.1. NCBI lineage: Eukaryota > Metazoa > Chordata > Actinopteri > Cypriniformes > Cyprinidae > Sinocyclocheilus > Sinocyclocheilus grahami. The sequence goes on from NW_015506069.1 coordinate 451,391, forward strand.
TAATAATAATCATTCTGGGATGTTCATCAGGTTCAGATAAAACTGAACACACTTTTAAGTGCACCACTCACTGAATATTTTACGGTGAAAATGTTGCGAAATGCACAAGATGCAATGTAATATTTCACAGAGAGTTTTGCCACAAGCGCTTTTTTCCAATGAGACTGAATTGAGTTTTCTAAGAGTTTCTCCAATGAAAAGTTCAGCAAGAGGCTGTGGGTCTCTGCAGGGAACTTACTAACACTGTTTTCCAAAACATCCTCTAGTACACCAACAGCTTCATTCCCTGTGGGCAAATCTAGATTTCAGTTATGGGGACCACCAATAAAAAAAAGCGAAGCAGCAAAACTCAAGATTGCCTATGCCACAAAACACTGCATACAGTCATTACATACACAACATTCAAACTGACAGATGTTTCCAAACCACATTTACAGGTTATACTTACGCTAAAAGTTTCTGTATTTCTTTATACAGCAATAACTATATATACAATAAAAGCTTTAAAGTAAAACAAAACCTCTGGTGGCCTGGAGCACAGTGCCTAGTCAGGATTGGGAATTACCTAGAATCCCATGATAATGATGCCTCGGTGAGTTGTTATAGAGCTACACCAATTAAAGAGACATACTATGATAATTTTTTTAAAGTGGCTGCCATTCTTTGTACTGTACAACACTAAATTGGCTGAGCATGGTGAATATATATAGCAGTGCTTCAGTAACTTTCATATGGATTTAAATATAGCTATTTTCAAAATTTTCAAATGAGAAATAAACTTTCTAATTGTTTAGGCCAGTGTGAAATACTTTATTTTTTTTCTAAAATCCAGCGATTATTTTTTTTAATTCGACGAATATTCGAAATTCGATTTTTTTTTTTGACAGCCCTAATTTGAAGTGGATCAAATCCTTTCATCAAAGATGTCCTAAAACCAAAACAATACCCGTTCTTGTCTTAGGACAACTTTGATGAACTTCTTTGATCCACTTCAAATGTTGACTACTGTATATCGGACACAGTCCCTCATTTTTAGGCTTCTGCTTTTGAAACATTTCAGCAGCTTGTGTAACTCTTGTTCTGTGTCAGTGTGACAGCTGAGCCCTCCATCTACTCAATCCCATCGCTGAGAGATTACAGATGCAGACACCCTCAGTGACGAGTGAGAATCAAGTTCATTTGGAGCTTATAAAGTCCTCTGATCAAAGTAAAAACACGCTCGGCAGGAATTACAACAATCTATAGACTTTTGCCACTCTGACCTGAACTCACTTATGCATGAACCACAGACTGAGGGGAAACATGCATCACTTCCATCTGCCTTTGCATGCTTAACAAGTCCCATATTCAGCAATAAATCAATTTCTGTCTTACTATTAACGCATTTCTCTGATTTTAGCATAAAAATGCATGTAAACAAAATAGATATGTCTGAAATATTACAAAAAACAGGCACTAGAATACAAAAGAGACAGTCAGAATCCAGTTTTATATGAACACATGCATCTGAAAACCTGCTATCCCCCTGCAACAAACCAGGAGTGATCAGCTGGGATGATCAGCTTTTTCCACATGCAAGATCACACTAAATGCACTGGAGAAAGCAATATTATGGGACACTGTTCATTTTGTCCAGGAGTGACAATTTGATGTTAAAACACCTTACAAACATGCAGCTTTTCTTGTCACAAAATGTTAATTGATGGATTGAAGTTGTGTGGATTACTTATGGATTCTTCTTGTGATGCATTTATCAGATGTTTGGACTCTCATTCTGATGGCACCCATTCACTGCAGAGTAGTAATGCTAAAAAAAACTCTCCAAATCTATTCCAATGAAGAAGCAAGCTCATCTACAGCTTGGATGGCCTGAGGGTGAATACATTTTCAGTAAATTGTCATTCAAATATTCTATTAAAATACAAAACTTACAGACAACAGATCAGCCCTAAATGCGAACCTCACAGTCTCACACAGAACACCTCTATTTGTGTGTTTGGTCTAAAGAGTAGCTACAGTCTGAGCAGCTGAAAGACTAGAACCTAGAAAGAGAATAAAAGCAATGTGAGCAGAAAGAAAAAAGCGAGTTGAATGTAGTTAAAGAGTAGCAGAGGTATTTGGGGGAAAGAGAAAAGCAAATGGAACGTGTGACAATGTAACAGAACCAAGGACACATTCACAAACACCATCCTTGTTTCACTGCCTGTCTTTCTCTCTCTCTCTCTCTGACACCCACTGTATTTTATTATTCACACGATTCCTGCGATATAAACTACAAATGGACATCAGCATATCAGCTACATCACAACAACACTCCACTTCCTTGTAATAAAGCAACGTCAAAACAGCAACATTCTCTCAACTACACTCCACACCATCACAATACCAGCTAAATCATCTCAACAACACTCTACACACACCAAATCATCATACTGACTTATCCTCACAATAACAGCACTCCAAATCAGCATAATATTAGCTATTATTATAATAAAGCTCCAAAATTCACAAGCGGGGCTCAATATCATTACATCACTTGCTCACCAGTGGATCCTCTGTAGTGAATGGGTGCCGTCAGAATGAGAGTCCAAACAACTGATAAAAATATCATAATAATTTACAAGTAATCCAATCCTTTTTTTTTCTGTTTTCCATGCAGTTTATCCAACCCCATAATTTTTTGTATCATGTAAAAATATATTTATATTTTTTACTTAATTGTTATAATATATATGATTTTCATATAAATGTCGCAAAAATAAAAAGTAATTTATGATTTATAATTTATCCGTTATTAATAATTTGCTATTATAAATAAACAATACTAGAAACTATTTTATAGAAACAATTAAATAATGACCAATTTTATTAGTTTTAGCTATAACATCTGAAAATTAAATTATGTAAACTCAGTCATTACAGACGTAAATTAAACACATTTTTGCTGGAAACATATAGTGATTTATAATTTTCAAACCATTCTAACTGATGCTTCTGATATTTTCACAAATGTTTGTTATTTTGGCAAAACCTCTTCCACAGCCAGTTAGATAAATTTATCCTTGGTGACATTTAAGTTAACAAAATTTGCAACATTTGCAATAAATATTCAATACATAGAAAACTAAAATGTAGCCTACATTTGTAAAGCATGACAACACATGTACAACATTAGCAAATGCAAAGTCTGTGTTATAGTTTCCGCGTGCGCAATCCGGACGTGTTCCATATATGCACAGTAGATCGGCTTCAACAGTAAACAAACATGTGAACAAACAATTGCCCAGAGTTATTGCACATCTGGCTGTCTTTTAGGGCTGTGCAATTAATCGCATGCTATTGTCATGCACATCTCGTCAGTAAAGCCGGTTCCGTGATTAGTAGTAAATCTCCATCACCTGCTTTCAGACGGAGCAGCATTTACTACACAGAGCCGTAGTTCATTGACAATTAGGCAATATCGCGTTCATAATCGCAGATGAATCGCATTCGATTATGAACGCGATATTGCCTAGCTTGTCAGTGAACTACGGATCTGTAGTAAATGCTGCTCCGTCTGAAAGCAGGTGATGGCGATGTAGCGAATCAGCTCATGGGGAAATATGAATAATTAACCATAACTAGTTATAATTAACTATTCATATTTTAAATCCGCTGTAGATATTTAGCTGACCTCTCAGGGTCAACTGTCTTGTCAATTCCCGTTTTTATGGCCCTTTGTTTCTAAGCATGGTATTTTGCATATGTAATTCGCTTGGGTGTTGATGCAGAAATTAGTAAAGATTCTTAGAACATCAATATGTTGCATAGGTATCAGCATGTCATATGCACTCTCAGTTAGATCATCCGAAGATGAATTCATAGATACTAGACATGGTAGAGTTACATATAGTGAAAAGGGATGATCAGGAATGGGTTCCCTCACAAGCATACTAAAATAGTCTACAAATATCAAAGACAAAATACACAATGACAATAATATACCCAATGGCCTGAAGAATGTGTGTGTTCATTCAAATAACGGTTTTCCTATGAATTAACTAGAGAACAGTCCATTTCTCTGGGCATTATGTGTCTTCCTTATGAGGAAAATGAGGGAGTTTATCTGCCGGCATTCCTTTAGGCAATAAAACCAGTGATATCAGCATTGGTTACCATGGAGCCAGAGGCCTGTTCTGCCTTTCTGAGGTGTTAGGTGCATTTCGGGGGAAGGGTCCATAGACCCTCGTAATTGGCCCTTTGGTTAGGTGAGGGGGCATTAGATATTATTTGTTAAATATAACAAAAAGTTGTGTGTCTGATTGGTCCAAATGCTACAGCGATTTACTACCAATCACGGAACCGGCTTTACTGACGAGGTGCGCATGACAATCGCATGCGATTAATTGCACAGCCCTACTGTCTTTATATTGTTATGTTGACAGATTGTAGAAGTGCGGGTAGCGACGGACTTCTTCACACAGCCTGCACATGCACAGTTGGTGCTTCTGTAGCCTACTGACCGCGCATACTTTAACATGATAAGATTACAATTAACGGTCGGGTCAGCTGACCCAAAACTGGCCAAATCTTACATTAGGTCATCCTTAACTTCATCATAAAATCAGATTTGCCATTACAATAACACTCCATATGATTATGATTATAATAACTGCTCCATCACAATGAAACGCTATATCATCATGATAAAACTCTACATCATCATAATAACAGCTGTCATCATAAACATATACACTAACAGATGTTCTGTTTAAGCGCAAACACAGCAACAACAACTTCCATTTAACAATAAATCATCGACTACACACACACAAGCTCACAGGTGGCCAGCACTGAAAACATATAAACAATTCTGCTCATATGCTACTAAAAGAGAAAATTATTTATTCACGTGAACAAACATGTTTTTGTCTCCCTCACCCCTGCTCTCTTAACTCATATATTGAGCTAAAATCTTGGATAATTTAACTGTAAAAAGCAGTGTATTGAACGCTATTAGTCTAAGTGCTGATCCTGAACGCAGATTTCTCCCCGGTGCAAACCAGACTTTGAGGTATTCTGGGAGATCTGTTGGTGCAAATGGTGGTTAAAACAGCAGCCCAAGCTATTAACATCTAAAAAAATTGTTCATCTCATACTACATATACCTACGGACATTACTGGATGCAATCGCAATTATTGTTTGCGAGTTGGTGATTCATGCTGGGACACAGCTTGGACAGGTTTATGTTCAGAACCTGAACCAACCTGTTTATCAAACCTGTGTATCAGTTTTTGCTTTGTAAAAGTATTATTATTGTTAATATAATATAACCTGTCAATGAAAAGTTCAGACTTCATGGATTTGTGGTGGGAAAATCAGAAGATAGCGACTCTATAAGATTCAAAATAAATGAATCATAATTCAAGTCATTTAGAAGTGATTTAGGCCGGGTGTTAAAATGTAAAAATATTTTCAATTACTAAATTCCCTGCACACATTCAAACTTTTCATTTGATCGTATTTCAAATTAAGAAACTATAAACTATATAGGCAGCAAAACATAAATCAGGAGAAACACAAATGATTAGTTCACCTGAGGCTTTCCGTTCATTTGTCACGTGACACCAATGAATGATTCATAAATGACCCATCATCTTAGATTTAGTTTAGAAAAATGGTAAAGGCCTATTCACAACAAGAACATTAACTATAACAATAATAGCTCAATGTACAATTATGTTCTGTTTGCTTTAGCTCTTTAAATGTGGATTCTGATTGGCTGTCAATGTTTTTCAGCTGGGAAATAAAAACATTCTGAAAGTGATTCCTACTATATCATTCCTCTGTGCGGTTATCGTTATAGCTGTGATTTCCATAATCTCATAGAATTAGAATGATTATTAAAACTTAATGGTTATAGCATGAACGGCCCTTAAAGGGGTCATATGATGCTGCTAAAAAAAACATTATTTTGTGTATTTGGTGTAATGAAATGTGTTTATGCGGTTTAAAGTTAAAAAGGGACACTTCAGGACATGGAAGCACTTCAGGACATGGCTACAGCGTCAACAATACTACAGCGAGAATAAAAGTTACGCCTTCTTTCTTTGCATGCACATTTGGGAGGCGTTATGCAAATCTTCCCACATAGTGAGGTAGACATGTGGGGATGTGTTAGAACGAGCCGTTTTAGGTAGGCGTGGTTAACTCTTAACTTTTATAAAGAATATATCTTTGGTTTTGAGACTCTAGTGTTTGCAACTTTACAGATCTTCTTTATGCACCAAGAGCTTGTAACACTCCAAAGAGAAAGGAAAAATGTAAATCGCATCATATGACCCCTTTAATGCTATCTATGCTACCAATGCTATACTAATGTTATGGTTAAGGTTAGACATTCATATTTGTTTTAAGATTGTGTATGCTTTCAACAATGCTAAAACCAATGAAATCTCTAGAATTGGCAGTGGGGCGGAGTTTGCGCTTAACTTGCATGGCAGCGCCCATGAAAAGTCGACCCGCTGTATGTAGAATATAAAACAGCGTTTTCTAAAAGACTGACATTTCTAGAGTGTTGTAATAATAGTTCTTTAAGTCCTTAATTTTTTTATGAGTAAAACGTTTTTAAATTAGCAAAAAAGTAGCAAGTGCACTTCTAGAGCCCCATATGCACTGCTAGCGACGCGACGAAACTAATCAACGCAGCTGAACGCCCGGAACTTTGTTGATTCCGGAAAGAGAGCGTCCCGGTTTTGTCGCGTCGTTCTGTAGAAGTGTAGAAAATGCACGGTTTAAACGTGCCAAACGAGTAGAGGACATATCAATTATCACTGTTAGCCTAGCAGCAGCAGCTCTCATCAGCTCACTTAAACAAAGCGCAGGGCTCGCGTGCACGTTCAAGACATATTTTCATCACAAAAAGCGTAAGGATGCTTCAGTTGCAGCAACCTGCCATGTAAACAAGAAGTCAATGTACGTGATATTGCACTCTAGTAAATGCTGTCATTTCTAACGGGTCCCAAAGTAGAGTAATAACGTTTCAAACGTGGAGTAAACTTCGCTCTCTCTTATATTACTTCATTTGCCCCATTTCTCACAGGCTTCCAGCAGTCTGCCGTGGACATAAAGAACAAAGAGGAAGGTCCAGCACACTAGAAGAGGATAAAAACACAAAACGCTTGATTTCCTTGGGAATAAAGCCATTCTTTCCAGGAGTTAAAGTGTCCGGACTGTCCCAATCCCTTCCCCCGCTCACTTACTCCGTCTCGACACCGCCATATTTGCAGCCCTCACCGGCGCAACTATGTTTCCAGAGCACAATCAGATAATACAGAGAAACAGCATCTCACCTTGGCGATCGCTCTCCGGTACCGCATCGCGGCCTGCTGGACGAGCGAGTGCACTTTAATGTTGCCATCTCCGCACGGAACCACTACCCGAGTTCTTCCAAAACACACCGTCACTTTCATAGCTCCAACTCTCCTTAGACCTTCCCGACTCCAAGGGAAACTCTGGATCAAAGGCCCCCGTGCTCTGGTGTCCAGATCATTAATAATCTTTGGTTCAGCACCTTGGCGGCTCAGTGTAAGTTACGATCGGTACCCGTTCCGTTTCATCGCGGCGGGCGCTGTGTGGCGGTGTATGACCACCTGTTTAGTGTTTGGGATCTGTGTACGGGAACCGCGCGGTGATCAGTCGGTTCAGGAGCAACGAAAACGGGCTTCTTGCGTCCTCTGGCGAGGGCGTGCGTGTGTACAAGTTTAGCTGTACTTGTGTGATCTTAAAGTTAAACTAATTTAACATACCTGGGTTGCATACTACATACCTGGCAATAAAGCTTTTTCTGATTTTGATTCTGATTCTGTGAGGTTTTGGTTAGTGTATGGGGTAAAGGTTCATCACATTTATGAGATGCAGAAATGGAATCTCAATCACAAATAACAAAACTGACTTAGACTCCAAATTAAAACCTTGTGTCTGAACAGGGAAGTATGTTCTCCAAATATTGTGACTTGACTTGACCTGACTTAGACTTGACCTTGAAAGACTGAAACCAACCAATCAAACAACGAATGAATGAATGCCTGAATGAATGAAATCTTTCAAATAAAGAAGTGACATTTTAAAATAAATTGAGGAAATAAGATATTAGTTTAATAATAAACATAAAAATGGAAATAAATCATGTATAAATGAATATCCATATTTAAAATGTAAAAATTAAAATTAAAACATATTTAAAACTTCAAATTAATTATTTTAAATTTAGTTAAATAAAACAATGAGTTAGTAAATAATTTTTTTATTTAAAAAATCCAGTAAAATACATGCATACATAATATTAAATGCACATTTTAAATTGCATTTAAAAACTATTTGTCTGTTTCTTTCTTTCTTTCCTCCGTAGGTCAGTGTGCGAATGATTTAGTATGTTGGCATTGGTTTCCAAACATATGGACAATTATGCGTATATGTATGAGTTTGTGTGTGTCACATTTAACTTTCTGCTTGTAGGGCAGAGCTGTACTAAAATAGAAATACTGGGCAGGTGGCATTGGGCAGTGAAACTGCACACATACACCCAGGGCCTGATACAGATTAGTTCTACACACCCAGTTGAGTGAAGCTTTAGTGGAACAGCTGTAGGATTACGTATGCTTTGATCTATGTAAGGCACAATGACCAGATGCTGGAGATCCATTACTGAAAACTCTAGTAGAGAATTCTTCTACCAACTTTCATGCCACAGTTAGTGAGTCTTCAGACACAGGGTCAGTGCTGTGAGTCCCTGTCTGCATGTTTAGAGCCATGAAGTTTTGTCTTTTTTTCAAAGCTGTAGGTAGTGCCATTTTTTTCTTCTCATAAGCATGTTTGATGTATCAGCCCAAACAGTGGGCTGAATCCCAGTGGTGGAGTCTACAGTGACTCATCATTTATGGATGAGCATCTGCTTTTCGCTGACAAAGTCAATGGTCTCCTCCTGTGACTGTTTCTCACTTGTAAGGAGTTGCTAGTGTGGTTTCCAGTGAAAGTGTAAATCTTGCAAATAGTTTCCAACAAATGCAATCAACACTGTCTCGTGAGTTATTTGCACAACATGTGACATTGTGACCCCGAAGTACCAGTTGCTAACAACAAACAACTAAAACTCTGTCTCAAACTTAACTCAAATAGTTGATCACATAACATTCTATCTACCTACCTATCTATCTACCTATCTATCTATCTATCTATCTATCTATCTATCTATCTATCTATCTATCTATCTATCTATCTATCTATCTATCTATCTGCCTGCCTGCCTGCCTGCCTGTCTGCCTGTCTGTCTGTCTGTCTGTCTGTCTATCTATCTATCTATCTATCTATCTATCTTTCTTTCTGTCTGTCTATCTGTCTGTCTGTCCGATTATCTGTCTGTCTATCTATCTATCTATCTATCTATCTATCTATCTATCTATCTATCTATCTATCTATCTATCTATCTATCTATCTATCTATCTATCTATCTATCTATCTATCTATCTATCTATCTATCTATCTATCTATCTATCTATCTATCTATCTATCTATCTATCTATCTATCTATCTATCTATCTATCTATCTATCTATCTATCTATCTATCTATCTATCTATCTATCTATCTATCTATCTATCTATCTATCTATCTATCTATCTATCTATCTATCTATCTATCTATCTATCTGTCTGTCTGTCTGTCTGTCTGTCTGTGTGTGTGTGTGTGTGTGTGTGTGTGTATCTGTCTGTCTGTCTATTATCCTTCTTATCGCCTATCTATCTATCTATCTATCTATCTATCTATCTATCTAT
>NW_015506069.1:461346-475473 GCF_001515645.1 Sinocyclocheilus grahami
CTATCTGTCTGTCTGTCTGTCTGTCTGTCTGTCTGTCTGTCTGTCTGTCTGTCTGTCTATCTATCTATCTGTCTGTCTGTCTGTCTGTCTGTCTATCTATCTATCTATTATCTGTCTGTCTGTCTGTCTGTCTATCTATCTATCTATCTATCTATCTACACATTGTATTACATTTGTGACAACTGAGAAACAATTATATTCTTCTATCGCAAGATGGCGCTATATTATCAAACTTCTGTATTTATATTTGATTTACATTTAAGCTTCTTTTTAATAAATGGCAGATGATTTTATTATTTATTTTTTAGAGTATAAAGTTGTTTCTATGAATCTTTGTGGTAAGTCTGATAAGTCTGAAACGATTTGTTTACAATTAAGTTCGATTAACTAGTATCATGAAATTGAAGCCTCAAAGGCATTAATGCATTACGGAAGTCAAGTCTCTGATCAAATTGACCGTTTAGGGCATTTGGTGAGTGACAGCGGCCCCTCGGCTCCGCCCACTCTGTGATTGTGTGTGTGTGTGTGTGTGTGTGTGTGTGTGTGTGTGTGTTGTTGGGGCCCCCGGCTGCAAAGTCCACATTTCCCAGACGCATCATCAGAGCTGACGTGGGCTCTACGTGTGCAGCGAGTCGGGCTTCCTCTGCACCCGTAACGAGTGACGAGACGCTACGTAAAAGTCGGGTAAGTTATTGCTGGCATGTCGATCTGCCGCCAGAGAGGATCTGGAGATGAGCGCAGGAAGACGAACATGTAGCTGCTGTTAAATTAGTTTCTCAATATAACATGTGCAGCGAGGCGAAGCTGTCTAGGACGCGGTTCCTGGTGTAACCAGCGCTAAACTACTGTTGACAAGAAAATAAACCTGCGAATAACGAAAAGCGCGCAGATTTCATACTCTGAGCGTTTACATTAATAATCTGATTTACTCTGAAATATAATCTGAGTCACAAAGCAAAAAGGTCAAGTTAAATGTAGAGCTGGAGATATTAAAACTTCATTGAGGTTGTGGAGAATGACGCAGCTTGGTGTAGGACTATGCAAATAAATACAGTAGAACATAACACTTTGTTGCGAGTTGCTTTACCACTGTTCTGTATTTATTTGTAAACCCATGAATGTTGCAGTAATGCATGTAATATCCTCGTGCCACCGTTTGCTGTTACATAAGCGCGAGCTGTTCAAAGTTTGCGCGCGTTTGTTCTGTCAATCCAGCGAGGAAACAGAAGTTAAGCGAACACCCTTAACTCAACACTAGATGGAATAATCTCCGCATACTAAAGCAATGGAGTAAAACATGTTTCCTCATAAATTGTATGAGTCTGCTTATCTCGACTAACTGAGAAGTTTGCGCTCTGGAATCGTTTAGACAGAATGAGGAAGTGCACGCGGCCGTTATGCTCGCTCAGTGTTTTTTGTTTTCAGTTCATTTTTAATCATAAACCACCAGAATTATAATAGATATTAAGTTAACTTATCAAGTTATTTTGATAGGTTCTCTTACCTACTCAAACCCAAATAGTAAACGTTATTAAAGCTTTGATCCTCTGTTTTACCATAAATTTGTCATGCATTGTTCATTTTTCATAAGATTAGGAAAAGCTGATATTTCATCTAATAACATGAGCTGAGGGTAAAACGTCCATTTTACACTGTCAGCAGATGAAAAACCCCACTGTGCAAAACAAGCAGCTGCTTCACATGTTTCACAAATGCATGAACATTTCAACACGAACACTCACAAATGTAGAATAGTTTTTTTTGTTCATCACATTTTGAACTACTAGCCTGGCAAACATTGGGTTAAAATGATGGATGCAGTAGGCCGTTTAAAATCTCGTGACGTACAGTAGTGTTGGGTCGTTCGTTTTGAACGAATCTTTAATGTGACTCGGGAAGAACGAGTCGTCTCGGGGAGTGATTCGTTCAGTCGCGCATGCGCAACATCCTGTAGGTTCTGTACTGGAATTAGTCAAGTAGTCTAGTTTTTTTTGTTCATCACATTTTGAACTACTAGCCTGGCAAACATTGGGTTAAAATGATGGATGCAGTCGGCCGTTTAAAATCTCGTGACGTACAGTAGTGTTGGGTCGTTCGTTTTGAACGAATCTTTAATGTGACTCGGGAAGAACGAGTCGTCTCGGGGAGTGATTCGTTCAGTCGCGCATGCGCAACATCCTGTAGGTTCTGTACTGGAATTAGTCAAGTAGTTCACCTGGTTCGAGTCTTCGGGTTTTTCCGAGTCGTTCGTTCATCACGTGACAGCCCCATAAGCCCAAACCCGAAGACTCGTCAGATAAGAGGTGAGGCGAGCTAATCATAGACTGAAGACCCAGTTTGGTATTGTTTGTAGTGTGACCAACGTTTGCGTAAGTAGTAGACATATTAGGGAAGTAACACGTAACATTTTAATTATATTTTGCTAAAATGAACGAAATGACTCGGAAAAAGATTCGTTCATTTTGCTGAACGAGACTCAAAGGTCCGAGTCGGTAAAATGATCCGAACATCCCATCACTAATCTACAGAGCGCTGACTGTGCATTTCCTCTCTGCTCTGCTGCTAGGCCGATCGCCATGGAAACGGCAACCGTCGCGCAACAGGAAGCCAGTGCAACTGAGAAAGTAACAAGTGAGGTACAGTAAGACTCTGACTCACTCACACACACAGGTACAAGCCTTACACAGATATGACACCTGTTGCACAAATCACGCCACACTGAAACACAAATGCACTGATGTTTGAATAAACTCAGGAAAATGTTTCAAAATCTTATTTACAGACACTATTACAAATTCCAGTGCTTAGCAAAAAAAAGTGTGGAGATACCATGGTGATGCTTGGTTTCAATTATTGCCATGAGATGGTTTGATAATTGCATTCATATACCATAGGATTGATGTGGATCTTCAGGTTACTTAACATGGTAATGCATGGTAAATACCATAACATGGTAATAACATAGTATTACCATAAAAACATAGTATGATACTCTGTCCAAAACACATGGTAATTGATGTGTGGTTTCAGACTGCAATATTTACAGATGAAATGTTAAAAAGAGTTTTTAAACCAAACTGTGCAAAATGTGATTTAGTTTTTCATGTCAAAGGATGTTGTTAAACAATAAGTTTTATTTTAGTATTATTTTTATACCATTAAAGTATTAATTAATCATTTGAATTCGTTTTTATTTTTATGTTTAATAATAATTTATATTTAATAGTAATGATGCTGTTTATATTATTTTAGTTTGAATTATAGTCATTTTTTATGTGCTTTTGCTATTTTTATATTTTGATTTTGCTTTAATTTATTTTTATTGCAGTTTTAGTCATTTTAGGACTTCTACTTAAATGTATCTTATTTAAGTTGCCAACAGTGTTACTTTAGTATCATTCAAATATACTAATATAGTTTTTATTTTTTTAATCATTTGTGCTTTAGTTAAAACAAGTAATTGTTTTGTTTTATTGTCATTTTTAGTCATTTTTATTTTTATATATATATTTATGTTGTTTATTTTTTTAATACATTTTTTTAATTACTATAGTATCTCAAGGTAAACTTGTTGTCAAGTTAGAATGTTTCCTTGGCAATGAACTGAAATAAAATTATTTTAGCGTTTATTTTTTTTCAAGAATTTGTTTTTTTTAACCATTTTAATTTTAATTTAATTTTTCATTAACTATAACAATTCTGGTTGCCAAGGCAAGATTTATAACGTTTGTTTACATTGAAGTTTTTCATCTAATATTTATGTTTTATTTTATGTCAGCTTTATTTCAATTCATTTTGAAAATTAATTTTGAATAGATTTAGTTAACAATAAGAACACTGGGCTAAAGAGTGTTTGTCTCTGTCTCTCTCAGATGAATGAGGGTGTGTCTGTGGTGTCATTACCTGATGGACAGACACTGCAGGTGCATGGAGTCATTCAGACCACACAGCCCTCTGTTATCCAGTCACCTCAGATACAAACTGTTCAGGTACACACGTGCAGGGTTTTTTAATATATATTTAATACATTTTTACAGGATGTCTAAATATAAACCTTAGTAAAAGTTACCATTTATAAAGTCCACTCTTATAAAACTGAAATGTGTGCTGATCTGTGAACCATTGAAGCACAAATCCTGTTATTCATTTACCTGTTCCTTCACCTGGAGAGACTGACCAATCACAGCCGTTAGAGTTATAGCCAATCACAGGGCACGTTTACTCATCCCGGAATCAATGGGATGAATGAGAAGCAGATTGACACAGTAACAAGAAGAGTGAGAGTAGCTGTACGGCGCAGTAATGAGATTTGAGTAATGTGAGAGTTAATGCATCTGATCTGGTCGGTCATACGCACACACACACACACACACACACACACACACACAGCCCACGTCAGACAAAACAAATCTGCTCAGGAGGAGATAGAAGACTCATGGTCACTGGCACAATTGTCATGTAATTGTGTAATCAGTTTTTTTTTATGTATACAGTGGTTTTTAAAGGGATAGTACACCCAAAAATTCAAGTTATATCAATATTTAAGCACCCTCATGTCGTTTCAAACTTGTATGACTTTTTTGTCATCAATACCTCACAAAATATATATTTTAAAAGAATGTCCTGTATAGAATATCCTTTGTTTTCGAAGAATATCCTGTACAGTGAAAACTTTGCAGAAATAGCTATTCACTGATAATTTTCCCCTCCACAAATGCTTTTTAAATCTTTTAAAGGCTCATTTGGCATTAAAGGAACACTCCACTATTTTTGAAAATTGGCTCATTTTCCAACTCCCCTAGAGTTAAACAGTTGAGTTTTACCGTTTTCGAATCCATTCAGCCGATCTCCGGGTCTGGCAGTAGCACTTTTAGCTTAGCTTAGCATAGATCATTGAATCTGATTAGACCGTTAGCATCTCGCTCAAAAATGACCAAAGAGTTCAAACTTGACTCTTCTGTAGTCACATCGTGTACTAAGACAGACGAAAAATGAAAAGTTGCGATTTTCTAGGCCGATATGGCTAGGAACTATACTCTCATTCATCAATCATCAAGGAATAATCAAGGAACTTTGCTGCCGCAGCATGGGTGCAGCAGGCACAATGATATTACGCAGCGCCTTAAAATAGTCCCCAGCTAGGTAACTTCCAATATGCCTATTTTCAGGCGCTGCATAATATCATTACCAATATCATCATTGGTACGGCTGCAAAGTTCCTTGATTATTACGCTGAAATGAGAGTATAGTTCCTAGCCATATTGGCCTAGAAAATCGCAACTTTTCATTTTCCGTCGGTCTTAGTACACGATGTAACTATAGAAGAGTCAAGTTTTAAATAGGAAAAATATTGAAACTCTGGTCATTTTTTAGCAAGATGCTAACGGTCTAATCAGATTCAATGATCTATGCTAAGATCTATGCTTATTCGAAAACGGTAAAACTCAACTGTTTAACTCTAGGGGAGTTGGAAAATGAGTCTATTTTCAAAAATAGTGGAGTGTTCCTTTAAGACATGCATATATGTGGGTTTGGATGTTTTCAGGTAGCTGTTGATACTGGTAGATCGGGTACAACACCATCAGATCCTCAGAAGAGAAGAGAGATTCTGTCCAGACGACCATCTTACAGGTGAGATCAATTCTTGAGCAACATTTTTAGCATTATTTATGAACAACTTTAGTATTTATTAGTGTTTTGAATGACCTTTTATTTAGTTTTCAGGTCTCATTTTAATTTGATGTTTTTTTGTATTATTTCTAAATATTTTTATTTTAGTAATTTTAGTAACTTATTTCATCTAGCTGCCTTGACAACATTTCTAAAATTTGTTTAAATTTTTAAAGTTATATTTATATTTTATTTCATTTTAGCTTTGTTTTACTTATTGAAAATGGTAAGTTTTATTAGTTTTAGTTAACATGACCTCATGACCTGACATCATTCAACAAAACACTCCAAGCCCATTAATACCCAGAAACCCACACCAACGGCACACATAATATTTTTGTATGAATTTCCTGAAATTTAGTGACAGATTCTGATATTTTAAGTCAGATAAGGTTAATGTAAATAAAAAGGTTAATGTTTTTATTTACATATGTATTCTCAGGAAGATTCTTAATGAGTTGTCATCAGATGTGCCTGCTGTGCCTAAGATCGAGGAAGAGGAGCGAGTGGATGAAGAAGCCCCAGTCACCTCCAGTTTTGCTACAGTGACGGTACCATCGTCAATCTACCAGACCAGCTCAGGGCAATACAGTACGTCTGAGCTCATTACTCACAAACTATTATGTCTATACGCGGCATGAAGTTAAGTATGAACTCAAGTAATTACCCTTAAAATGAAGGGTTTTGTTGTTCACTGGCCCATTCTTACGAATGAGCAATACATTACATAGATATTGCACAAATGTTTCCCAACCCTTTATCATGTGTTATAACAGGTGTTTGCGCAGATTCAAGACTAACTGTCTCATTGTTTTGTGTCTGTGCAGTTGCAATCACTCAGGGTGGAGCGATACAGCTGGTCGGCCCCGGAGGAGAGGCCCTGCAGGGTGTTCAGGCTCTGACTCTTCCCAGCCCTGCCACACCGCAGCCTGGGGCCACTATCCTGCAGTACGGTGCCCAGCCTGGAGACCCCGGCCAACAGCTACTGCTCACCGCCGAACAGGTGCTCGTTCAGGGTAAGACACTTTTCTAGTAGAAAATCCTTCTTCTGTTTCTGAAGTCAGGCAGGAAAAGGTTAAATGTATTTTTCAGTATTTATAAACGCTGTTTTTTACAGATGTAGAAACACAAAAACAAATGTGGTTATGAGCTGTGTTTGCTGACACTGGGCTCTGCTCATAAAAGGACACTGAACCCACATTGCATTGTGGGAAACTTGTTAGACTTGTGTTTCTATGTGCTGTAGTTCCAGACTTTGCAGGAACTGAGAAAAAACTGGTTAAATTAGTTGTGATGTGATGTTGACAAACTAGAGTTGAAAATCTTCAGCATGTCAGCTGACTCACTATTGACAGGAAAGTCCATTTTGAATGGTAGCTTTGAATAAATACCCTTAATAACTATAATAATAAATGTACTACAATACCCTGGGCCTGGTACATTTAATATGAAGACTGTGCACTGAACAATGCAAAATCATTGACTTAATATTTGCTGCTGTTATCCAGTAGAATATCTGAACATCCTTGATATATTAAAATTAGTTTTCAGCAAGTATTTAAGATATTTTTTATTATTTTAGATGTGTCTTACCCTATGGGCAAACTGTTTAAATCTAAAATAAAAATGCAAAATTTAGGTAAGAAATAGTTTTTATATAAATATAAATATAGTACTTTGTAGTACCTAATTTATATAATATTTAATAACAATGTTTAAGTATATAAGTATAAATTTATATTATATTTTATATTTATAAATTAATAACATGTAATAATATGTGTCATATTTTATGGATGTTTACATTATTTTACTGCAAACAAACAATATACTTATGAAAACCATCTTTTTTTTTTCAGTAAATAGAGAATTCTATTTCCCAGGGTGTATGGTCTAATGTTTGTTTGTGTGTGTGTGTTTGTGAAGTTTGAATTAAAGTAACTAATAATGAATGGTTAAAACTGTAATGTTAATAAAGGGATGGAATAGTTAAAGTACGGCAGCACTGAGCAGAACAGATAGACAATTGTAAATGATTTCAGACCTGTTAAAACAGATATTATTTAGAGATATATTTGGAGTTATTTATCTATGTAAGCAGTGTGATAGGACGACTTATGTATGAGTGTGTGTGTGTGTACCATTTCAGATGCCTGTGTTAGTGTTATGAGGTGAAATGAGCACAGTATCCTTTTGTTTGTGCTGAAATGCTTTTGCGTCATCATGATCTAAAAATACATCACACTCAACAACTTCTCTTCTCTTCTCTTCTCTTCTCTTCTCTTCTCTTCTCTTCTCTTCTCTTCTCTTCTATCAGTTTTAATTTTCCTCAGGTCATGAATTTAAGCTGGATGCTTAATTACAAGCAAGTGTCCTCTTACACACACACACACACACACACACACACAGAGACGGGTGTGCGGAGGGCATTCTCCAGGGACAGTGTGTTATTTCCCTGTGAGACTGCTGTGATGTCATAGTGATGTCAATGCCCTTAATAGTAATCTGACTGAGAGAGAGAGAGAGAGAGAGAGAGAGAGGGTTAAAGGCAAAACACTAAGTGTCACAACTCAAACTAAGATAGTCAGAAAGAGTGTATGAGGGAGAAACTCACTCAGTGAACCAGCTGAAAGGAAGAGAGGGCTTTTAGAGGAAATACTGAAGATAGCGCTCAAAACACAATCACAACTGGATTACTACAGCATAGAGATGGCAGTGACTGGGGAAGAGACGGAGTCAGGTGAGAGAGAGAGAGAGTGTGTGTTTGTATTTTATAAGGGAAAAGCCAGTGTGATGCTAATGTATTACATTCTAATGCATTCCTGAAGTTGTGTATTTTTTCATTTGGTAAATGAGCTAGTAACAGAAAAAAAAGGAGGATTACTTTCTATTGTTTTTATTTTTAAGTAAATATGGGACATTTAATTTGGTTGATTTTTAGTTGCTTTTTAATCACTTTTTTGTTTTAAATCATTTTAAATTTGAAATCATTCTGTGGTGTTTTTTTCCATATATTGAATGCAATCTCTCGGTTAATATTCATATAATAATATGAATTTAATATAATAATAATGTAATTACAATATTAAGTATAATTATAAATATAGTTATTATTATAAACATTATAAAATAACGCAACAGTAATTATAAAATGCTATTTATTTTTTAAATGGAATATAGGCTGCAGAAAATGTCAACAATCTCAAAATATTTAATTTAGTTAATATAATAATAGACTATAATAAAAAAATATAATAGCAAATATCACTATTAATATGTGTTTATTGCAGTATTTAATTCCTGCAATGCTGATAAAAAGCAAAAATACGTTTTATCATGTGTAAATGTTTGTAAACATTCTGAGAAAATCAGTTCAAAGATTTTGGTTCTTTCCTTTTATGTGGTTCAAACTTTCTTCTCAGTCATAAACACACTCATTGACATTTTGTGTTTTACGAAATCAGGTTGCAAAATTTGCCTGTCTATTCACACACATGAATCATTGAGAGAGAGAGGGACAAAAGCAACGAGAGAATGAGGGGGAGGGAGGGAGGGAGGGAGGGGCTTTCTGTTTGACGTCAGTCTGTTTCCTGGAAGCCGGCCGAAGCCGAGACGGAGGGAGAGAGCAGGAGTCGGGCGGGGGTCTGGGCAACGACGCACGCAGTGACGTCAGCATTTTGTCACATTGTCTGATAACAGACGCATATACACACACACACACACATACACATACATACACGTTAAGTCAAAGCATATCCAGTTTGTTGAAGGATGTTTACTGCTGGGAACATTGTCTGATAGCAGCTTTAAAACTGTTTGTACTGCACCAGTACTTCAATTCGCTTTTTCAATGTTGCATTAGGTTTTTTTAATGTTGTGTGTGTGAATGGCTGTGAAGTCTTTTATATAACTGCTTGTTGTTATTGTTTTGGATTTATTGCATAAATTAATGAGTCCAATTAGCTTTTTAAAGCCTGGTCACAATAGAAGTCACAGCTGATTGGTTAGATTCAGTGTTATGTGTCTTTTTATTGGTCAGATGAAATATACCTGGGGCAAGTTCAAGCTCAAACCGGTGTGCACCGTTTTGCTACGGTTTCCGTTTTGAATGACATGTTTCCTGGAAACGGTGTGCAACGGGGTTTGAGATGCGTTTTCTCTTGTTTGGTGGGTGTGTCAAACATGTCAGCCCAATCAGCAGCAACATGTATATAAACCACACGGTATTAAAGAGACAGCTCGCACAGTGTAATTAACATCCAAATAAATTCACAAGAGAAACTTGTTAGACTTGTGTTTCTATGTGCTGTAGTTCCAGACTTTGCAGGAACTGAGAAAAAACTGGTTAAATTAGTTGTGATGTGATGTTGACAAACTAGAGTTGAAAATCTTCAGCATGTCAGCTGACTCACTATTGACAGGAAAGTCCATTTTGAATGGTAGCTTTGAATAAATACCCTTAATAACTATAATAATAAATGTACTACAATACCCTGGGCCTGGTACATTTAATATGAAGACTGTGCACTGAACAATGCAAAATCATTGACTTAATATTTGCTGCTGTTATCCAGTAGAATATCTGAACATCCTTGATATATTAAAATTAGTTTTCAGCAAGTATTTAAGATATTTTTTATTATTTTAGATGTGTCTTACCCTATGGGCAAACTGTTTAAATCTAAAATAAAAATGCAAAATTTAGGTAAGAAATAGTTTTTATATAAATATAAATATAGTACTTTGTAGTACCTAATTTATATAATATTTAATAACAATGTTTAAGTATATAAGTATAAATTTATATTATATTTTATATTTATAAATTAATAACATGTAATAATATGTGTCATATTTTATGGATGTTTACATTATTTTACTGCAAACAAACAATATACTTATGAAAACCATCTTTTTTTTTTCAGTAAATAGAGAATTCTATTTCCCAGGGTGTATGGTCTAATGTTTGTTTGTGTGTGTGTGTTTGTGAAGTTTGAATTAAAGTAACTAATAATGAATGGTTAAAACTGTAATGTTAATAAAGGGATGGAATAGTTAAAGTACGGCAGCACTGAGCAGAACAGATAGACAATTGTAAATGATTTCAGACCTGTTAAAACAGATATTATTTAGAGATATATTTGGAGTTATTTATCTATGTAAGCAGTGTGATAGGACGACTTATGTATGAGTGTGTGTGTGTGTACCATTTCAGATGCCTGTGTTAGTGTTATGAGGTGAAATGAGCACAGTATCCTTTTGTTTGTGCTGAAATGCTTTTGCGTCATCATGATCTAAAAATACATCACACTCAACAACTTCTCTTCTCTTCTCTTCTCTTCTCTTCTCTTCTCTTCTCTTCTCTTCTCTTCTCTTCTATCAGTTTTAATTTTCCTCAGGTCATGAATTTAAGCTGGATGCTTAATTACAAGCAAGTGTCCTCTTACACACACACACACACACACACACACACAGAGACGGGTGTGCGGAGGGCATTCTCCAGGGACAGTGTGTTATTTCCCTGTGAGACTGCTGTGATGTCATAGTGATGTCAATGCCCTTAATAGTAATCTGACTGAGAGAGAGAGAGAGAGAGAGAGAGAGAGAGAGAGGGGTAAAGGCAAAACACTAAGTGTCACAACTCAAACTAAGATAGTCAGAAAGAGTGTATGAGGGAGAAACTCACTCAGTGAACCAGCTGAAAGGAAGAGAGGGCTTTTAGAGGAAATACTGAAGATAGCGCTCAAAACACAATCACAACTGGATTACTACAGCATAGAGATGGCAGTGACTGGGGAAGAGACGGAGTCAGGTGAGAGAGAGAGAGAGTGTGTGTTTGTATTTTATAAGGGAAAAGCCAGTGTGATGCTAATGTATTACATTCTAATGCATTCCTGAAGTTGTGTATTTTTTCATTTGGTAAATGAGCTAGTAACAGAAAAAAAAGGAGGATTACTTTCTATTGTTTTTATTTTTAAGTAAATATGGGACATTTAATTTGGTTGATTTTTAGTTGCTTTTTAATCACTTTTTTGTTTTAAATCATTTTAAATTTGAAATCATTCTGTGGTGTTTTTTTCCATATATTGAATGCAATCTCTCGGTTAATATTCATATAATAATATGAATTTAATATAATAATAATGTAATTACAATATTAAGTATAATTATAAATATAGTTATTATTATAAACATTATAAAATAACGCAACAGTAATTATAAAATGCTATTTATTTTTTAAATGGAATATAGGCTGCAGAAAATGTCAACAATCTCAAAATATTTAATTTAGTTAATATAATAATAGACTATAATAAAAAAATATAATAGCAAATATCACTATTAATATGTGTTTATTGCAGTATTTAAATTTTTATGCTGATAAAAAGCAAAAATACGTTTTATCATGTGTAAATGTTTGTAAACATTCTGAGAAAATCAGTTCAAAGATTTTGGTTCTTTCCTTTTATGTGGTTCAAACTTTCTTCTCAGTCATAAACACACTCATTGACATTTTGTGTTTTACGAAATCAGGTTGCAAAATTTGCCTGTCTATTCACACACATGAATCATTGAGAGAGAGAGGGACAAAAGCAACGAGAGAATGAGGGGGAGGGAGGGAGGGAGGGAGGGGCTTTCTGTTTGACGTCAGTCTGTTTCCTGGAAGCCGGCCGAAGCCGAGACGGAGGGAGAGAGCAGGAGTCGGGCGGGGGTCTGGGCAACGACGCACGCAGTGACGTCAGCATTTTGTCACATTGTCTGATAACAGACGCATATACACACACACACACATACACATACATACACGTTAAGTCAAAGCATATCCAGTTTGTTGAAGGATGTTTACTGCTGGGAACATTGTCTGATAGCAGCTTTAAAACTGTTTGTACTGCACCAGTACTTCAATTCGCTTTTTCAATGTTGCATTAGGTGTTTTTAATGTTGTGTGTGTGAATGGCTGTGAAGTCTGTTATATAACTGCTTGTTGTTATTGTTTTGGATTTATTGCATAAATTAATGAGTCCAATTAGCTTTTTAAAGCCTGGTCACAATAGAAGTCACAGCTGATTGGTTAGATTCAGTGTTATGTGTCTTTTTATTGGTCAGATGAAATATACCTGGGGCAAGTTCAAGCTCAAACCGGTGTGCACCTCTTTTATTCTGGAAGGCAAGGGCAATGACTGTAACATCGAGCATAATTTGCAGTATAAAATATTTCATCAGGCTCCGAAAATTCTTCAAAAATAACACAAAGAATGGCCTTCTCAGCTGCCATAGTTGCAACTCTTGCGTCATCAGAACAGGGTTCAACACACCACCGTTTTAGTTTAAAAAACGTTTTGCACTTTTTGTTGGGGCTGAACGCAGCCCTGGTCAATGGATAATTTTCAGTAAGTGTCCCAAGTCTTTCTTCATTAGTTAATATGCTATTTACTCGAAAATAACAACTTACTTTATGGACTCCCATATATATGGAAATATTTATTTTTATTCTAATTATTGTCAATATTAACAATGATAAATCATACACTTATTTATTTATTTATTTTCTCAGCTGCCATAGTTGCAACTCTTGCGTCATCAGAACAGTGTTCAACACACCACCGTTTTAGTTTAAAAAACGTTTTGCACTTTTTGTTGGGGCTGAACGCAGCCCTGGTCAATGGATAATTTTCAGTAAGTGTCCCAAGTCTTTCTTCATTAGTTAATATGCTATTTACTCGAAAATAACAACTTACTTTATGGACTCCCATATATATGGAAATATTTATTTTTATTCTAATTATTGTCAATATTAACAATGATAAATCATACACTTATTTATTTATTTATTTTGGTGTCTTAGCTCAATATTTTTATTCTAATTATTATCAATAATAATGATAAATCATACACTTGTTTATTTTTATTTTGTGTTTTAGATCAAGAATATATAACCACTGATACATATATATTTCTTTTATGAGTTTTAGGATACAAATTAATCCTCTTGCAGATTTAAGTAATTCTAGAACTGCAAAAATAATGATAATTATTATTATTATTATATTCAGTTTTCTCAAGATAGCAGCTCTGTTTGCTTCCATAGTTTAAAAAACATTTTGCACTTTTTGTCGGGGCTGAATGCAGCCCTGGTCAATGGATAATTTTCAGTAAGTGTCCCAAGTATTTCTTCATTAGTTAATATGCTATTTACTCGAAAATAACAACTTACTTTATGGACTCCCATATACAGTGGGTACGGAAAGTATTCAGACCCCCTTAAATTTTTCACTCTTTGTTATATTGCAGCCATTTGCTAAAATCATTTAAGTTGATTTTAAAATTTTAAAAGCTAAACATTTTTTTCCTCATTAATGTACACACAGCACCCCATATTGACAGAAAAACACAGAATTGTTGACATTTTTGCAGATTTATTAAAAAAGAAAAACTGAAATATCACATGGTCCTAAG
>NW_015506069.1:476670-477888 GCF_001515645.1 Sinocyclocheilus grahami
ACACACACACACACACACACACACACACACACACACACACACACACACACACACACACATATATATATATATATATTTACAGGTGCATCTCAAATTTTTTTTTTTTACTTATTTCAAAAAGTGAAACTTTCCTATATTCTAGATTCATTACATGTAAAGTAAAACATTTCAAAAGTTTTCTTTTTGTTTTAATTTAGATGATTAGAGCTTATAGCTCATGAAAGTAAAAAATCCAGTATCTCAAAAAAATTGAATATTTCCTAAGATCACTCAAAAAAAAAAACTCAAGTTCTTTAAAGGGTTGGTTCACTGGCTTTTTTTCTAGGCTTGATTGTGTTTATGGGGGGCAGTCTAACATGTGCTAATGCTTTGTTTTAAAAAAAACTCATTATTTTTCACATAATTTACCTTTATTCCACACAGCTCTGTCCCTTCTCTGAGAAACGGGCTGATCGTTTCCTGTTTTTATGAAGCCCTGCCCTCAGAAATAGGTGATGGGCTCTGATTGGTTAGCGAGCCCAGTGTGTTGTGATTTTCTAAACCGCCTGCGTCTAAGCGTCCCGCCCCTCACCTCAGCGGCATGTGCTCCCGTTGTATTGTAAACAACGGCATCGTTAATATCGCTTATCAGTTTGAGCCCGATTGAGAAGCAGAGGATATTATTGAAGAGGATCGTGCAGAACCTGTGCAAGCACAGCTTTTAATGGTAGGCCTATGTTTTTTGTTTGTTGTTGTCTCATACTTTTAGATATGCTGTTATTTGTAAATGCTACTGCTTATGTTAGCTTTTAATATATGGTTTTGTCCCGATTAAAGCTTTAATACAGTACGGCAACTGCACGCCATGTATAATGCTTCTCATAGCTATGTGAAAATAAGTGTATTAATGGAACAGAACTGAGCTGATGATCTGAATGAGAGAGAGAGAGGCCGAGCAGGCGACGCGAGGAACAGTATTAAAGGGGTCAGATGATCACAGTGGACGAAGCGGAATCCAGCCCCGGGTCCGTGTGGTCGCCGCTCATTCGTCGGATCCGCTGGGCGCGCTGTTCTCGACCCCGCCACCTCAGCTCTCTCTAGCCCGGCCTCAGTGCACGCTAAGCCAGGGCTTCCCCTCACGCTAGGCCGCTGTGTTTTTCGTGGTGAAAGCGAAACTACTTTGTTCGGTCTTCCAAAAGAGGACACTACTACAAATCAGTGGTTAAGTTGTATTTACAA
>NW_015506069.1:478050-486311 GCF_001515645.1 Sinocyclocheilus grahami
AGTAACGTTAGACTAAAATGCCGGCAGTTCTGACTCACGTAAGTACATTTTCATTTTTTGGCAGGATTTGCCACTGATGATTCAAACGCGAGTTGAATCTTATTAATATAATATAGTAGCACTTGTTGTTTGTCATTTCTCTGATCACAAATGCAGACAAGAGTTTTATGTTTACGCGGCACGATGCAATGCAATGCGTAAAAAGACAGTATAAGTCATTATAATCAGTAAAAAAAATCCAGTATCTCAAAAAAATTGAATATTTCCTAAGATCACTCAAAAAAAAAAACTCAAGTTCTTTAAAGGGTTGGTTCACTGGCTTTTTTTCTAGGCTTGATTGTGTTTATGGGGTGCAGTCTAACATGTGCTAATGCTTTGTTTTAAAAAAAACTCATTATTTTTCACATAATTTAACTTTATTCCACACAGCTCTGTCCCTTCTCTGAGAAACGCGCTGATCATTTCCTGTAACGCATTGGATAGCTGGCCAATCACAGACACCTCGCTTTTTCAGACCGATGAGCTTTGTAAAATGCGTTTCAAAAAGGTGGGGCATAGAGGAGAAACAATAATGTACAGTATGTGGAAAATAATGTGTTTTTAACTTTAAAACGCATAAACACATTTCATTACACCAAATACACAAAATAATGTTCTTTTTAGCAATGTCATATGACCCCTTTAAGAACCGCTGCTTTAGAACATTGATTTTGAAATTTGTGAATCCATTAGAATCATTAGAAGACAGAATCGTGATTCATATATGAATAGATTTTTCCGTGCACCTCTAGTTTTCTCTTCCTCTTCTCTAAAGCAGCGCAGCATGGCCTCGCCCCCTTTGCTGCCTTTTCCCGAGGGCAGGATTTATCAGGGTTTGTGATGTCACGAACCCAGGAAGTAACTCGTTGTAGTCCCTACCAGCCGTTTTTGTAGGCATTAAACTGCCAGAATTTTAAAAGACAACATCTCCGTTTGCATTGAACTTTTAGCTTCGTAACTTTGCAGATATTGTTTATGCTCAAACAGCAACATTACACACTAACTAACGTTAAAAAAAGTTAAATCGCAATCAACCACCCCTTTAAAGTATGTTCATTTATGCACTCAATACTTGGTCCGGGCTCCTTTAGCACAAACTTCAGCATCAGTGAGGTGCGGCATGGAAACGATCAGCCTTTGGCACTGCTGAGGCACTATTGAGCCTTCAGCTCATCTGTATTGTTGGATCGACTGTTTCTGTTTCTCATCTGTCTCTTGAAAATATCCCATAGATTCCATATGGGGTTCAGGTCAGGCATGTTGGCTGGCCAATCAAGCACAGTAATATCATGGTCAGCAAACCACTTGGAAGTGCAGGTGCTAAGTCCTGCTGAAAAAGGAAATCAGCATCTCCATAAAGCTTGTCAGCAGATGAAAGCATAAAGTGCTCCAAAATCTCCTGCTAGACGGCTGCATTGACTTTGGACTTGATAAAACACAATAGACCAACACCAGCAGACATCACGACACCCCAAATCATCACAGACTGTGGAAACTTCACACTGGACTTCAAACAGCTTGGATTCTGTGCCACCGCTCATTCGTCGGACCCGCCGGGCGCGCCGTTCTTGACCCCGCCTCCTCAGCTTAGTCTATCCCGGCCTCAGCGCACGCTAAGCCGGGGCTTCCCCTCATGCTAGGCCGCTGTGTTTTTCGTTGTGAAAGCGAAACCACTTTGTTCGGTCTTCCAAAAGAGGACACGACTACAAATCAGTGGTTAAGTTGTATTTACAACACTGTTCCAGAGCAGTTTAATGCAAAATTTACTTTTATCTGAAAAGAGGACTTTGGACCACTGAGCAACAGTCCAATTAATTTTCTCCTTAGCCCAGGTAAGATGCTTCTGACATTTGTTTCTATTTCAGAAGTGGCTTGGTAGCCCTTTTCCTGAAGACATCTGAGCGTGGTGACTCTTGATGCACTGACTCCAGCTTCAGTCCACTCCTTGTGAAGCACTCCCCAGTGTTTGAATCGGCTTTGCTTGACAGTATTCTCAAGTTTGCGGTCATCCCTGTTGCTTGTGCACCTTTTCCTACCCAATTTCTTCCTTCCAGTCAACTGATTTCCAAATGAAATGCAAAATTTACTTTTATCTGAAAAGAGGACTTTGGACCACTGAGCAACAGTCCAATTAATTTTCTCCTTAGCCCAGGTAAGATGCTTCTGACATTTGTTTCTATTTCAGAAGTGGCTTGGTAGCCCTTTTCCTGAAGACATCTGAGCGTGGTGACTCTTGATGCACTGACTCCAGCTTCAGTCCACTCCTTGTGAAGCACTCCCCAGTGTTTGAATCGGCTTTGCTTGACAGTATTCTCAAGTTTGCGGTCATCCCTGTTGCTTGTGCACCTTTTCCTACCCAATTCTTTCCTTGCAGCCAACTTTGCATTTAATATGCTTTGATACAGCACTCTGTGAACAGCCACCCCTTTCAGTAATGACCTACTGTGACTTACCCTCTTTGTGGATGGTGTCAATGATTGTCTTCTGGACCATTGCCAAGTCAGCAGTCTTCCCCATTATTGTGGTTTCAAAGAACAAAAGAAACCCAGAACTTATACTGTAGGGATGGTCATTTAATGAAACTCAGATGTAATTATTCTTATTTTTTAAGATACTAGATTTTTGAGTTTCATGAGCTGTAAGCTCTAATCATCAAAATTAAAACAAAAAAACTTTTGAAATGTTTTACTTTACATGTAATCTAGAATATATGAAAGTTTTTGAAATAAGTTACAAAAAAATATAATTTTTTTAGATGCACCTGTATATATATATATATATACATATATCACCACTGATCTTGAGACAAATGTTAAGACAGATTAAATGCACCTTTGACCATCATTTATTGGTAACATTTTACAACATGGTTGTCATTTTTTACAGCAGTTATTGCATTTTGTGTAGTGTTCATTTATACATATACTACTGTCCATTTTAATTTCTAATGCATTAATGTTACTATGTAGACATGAACATATGATTAATTAAAATGTTACCCATTTATCTGTCAAATAATGCATTTTGTTGTATATTTCTGCATGTAGCTGCCACAGGAGACATGCCAGCATATCAGATCCGCTCCCCGTCATCAGGGTTACCACCAGGCGTCGTTATGGCAGCGTCACCGGGGGCCATGCACAGCCCACAGCAGAACACAGAGGAGGCCACACGCAAGAGAGAAGTTCGCCTGATGAAGAACAGGTACACACACACCTAAGTCATGTGCTTCAACTAATGCACTGATGTGCATGTTAGCATCTGACATTTTCTTGCATGTTGCAGGGAGGCGGCGCGCGAGTGTCGCAAAAAGAAGAAAGAATATGTAAAGTGCTTGGAGAATCGTGTCGCTGTGCTGGAAAACCAGAACAAGACTCTCATAGAGGAGCTCAAAGCTCTTAAAGACATCTACTGCCACAAACCAGAATAACCCTCACAAACACTGTGCAAGGACTGTGTGATTCACACACTACCCGTCTCTTCTCTTCTTCTGTTGCATCGCCTGGATTTTAGCAGAGTTTTTTTGTTCGTTTGGCCAAATGTTTTTATAAGAAGTTGCTAATGTTGCTTTGAGGATGCTCCTCACAAACACACACACATACATTTTAAGATGGGCGTATTTTGAAAAAAACGGAACTCTTCATTGATTTGTGTGTAAAAATATGTATTTTCCTTTTTTAGGTTGAAATCAGAACAAGCAAAGGAAATGGCATAAGCAGCCATGTTAGGTGGCTACACACTGCACACATAAACAGCATTTTTGGTGTTAAGGTCATTTTTGGTATGCACAGAATTTAGCTGTAAATATAAAGAAAATACACTGTAAACCCATTTGAAGCAACTTAAATTGATGGATTAATAGCAGCGACAATCTATTCAGTAAACCTGACTGACTCTACAAAGCTTACATTTTGCATTTAAATTGGGTCCTTTTCTTCATGTAAATTAGATTTCAATCAAGTTTGTACATTTCAATATGAATTTTGTAATTTGTTCTTAATAAAAAAATACTTAATGCAGTACCCCGGAAGTCACAACTTTAGTTAATGCTGTTTATGTGTGCAGTGTTAAATGCCTAATTGTTAAAACGCAACACTGTCCACTGATTGTTTTAATGTAAGTGAAATTATGTGCATTAGATTGAACTGTTTGAAGTTGTTTATTAGTAGTCATTTGAGCTCATGGCTGAATGTAACAGTGACCTAAAACTTCACCAAGAAACGTGACATAATGGTGGTGATTATATAATGTTGATGTAAATGTTTAAACAGATAGTTCACCCAAAAATGTACAGTTTGTATGCTGTTTGCGTTTCTTTCTCCTGTTGTACACAAAAGTATATCTCATTGTTATATTATCTCATAGATATTATATAAAAAAATATCTCTTTTTTTTTTTGACCATACAATGCAAGTCAGTCGGATCCAGTTTTGGACCTTACATTGTGTAGACAAAACCAGTTCTTCAAAATACCTTCTTTTGTTTTCTGCGGAAGAAAGTCATACAGGTTTGGAATTACATGAGGGTGAGTAAATAATGAGAATGTTAATTTTATGGTTGAACTGTCCCTTTAAGACTACTCCTAACTCTCTTTATTATTATTATTACAGATTTTTCATTTAGCACTATTTTATTCAATTTGTACCATAAGCACAACTATGTCAATTGCTTCATGTCTTGGTAAAATTAAGTCATTTTGTTAAAATAAATTTTGCTATACCAACTCAATATGCAGAGACAAACTATAAATTAACCATTTGGAAGTTGATTGCTCTGTTTGTTTGAGCCACTCCATTGGCTCAACCAATGGAGTGATTTTGAGGCATATCTGTTTGTTAATGAAAGATGGATGGAGTGTTTTGAAAACCAGTTTGAACATGTTTATTATTTTTTTCAAATCCATTTGGTGAAGCTAGAGGCGAGAAAATTACTCTTTAGCTTTAATGCTTCATTTATTTGTGCTCCAGTTCATATCGTGAGGAACAGTACATGACTTTTGCATGAACAAAGCAAAAAGGTGTAACATTATGAATTGTAAACATGATAGGTGGTTGTCACAAATGTTGTATATTATTTTAAATCTCAGTAACTTGTATTTCATTGTTTATGATAGCAGAAGAGAATTGTGAAAGAAAAGAGGCTTTTGTGAGTAATAAGAATGCAGATTCTCTAAATCAGACAAGTGCCATTAACTGAACAGAATTCCTCATATTTCAGCTGTTAGGATGCCGGTGTGTGTATCTTCTGTTTTCTCAGACTATGCTAGTCATCGTAACTTTATCTTCACTTACAGCCAATCACATTTCTGTTTCTAATGTTCTATTCTATGAAGTCTGGGCAGAAAATGGAATTGGTTTAATATTTATATAGCTTGTTTTCAATTAATCTTTAAATTAGCCTTCTTTAACACTGTACAGAATGCTGACATCTATTTTTAATAAAATATTTTTGTAAATGTATATGATCTTCCTACACAGTCAGACCTGCATTTTGAGAAGCACTATTAACTGTGTATGTGTGTAAAAATTTTTTTTATGTATCCAGCTGAACCTGACAAAACCTCACCTTATGGGGACACACTCATTTGTTAAAAAAATAAGGGAAAAATATTAAAATGAAGGTTATTTTAAATGCAGAAAGTGTTCTTTTAGGGTGTGGGTTAGGGTTGTGGTATTTAGAAGTAGCTGTATAAAAACAGTTGAAGTATATGAAATGTCCCCCAAATAGATAGCCAAGATTTTCCACCTTAAAAAAAAAGTTTTATTAAACAGATCAAGTCGGTGACCTTCAAGGATTTGTTTCGCCACGGAATTTTGTGTTGCACATTTTCTCAAGTATCAGCATAAGATGCTTTGAATGATCTCCAAGCCTAGTTAGGCTGGTCTGTTGGCTGTTTTAGATGGGTTTTAACCACTTTTCACTTTTCAACCACATGAACACCAGCTGGGCCCAACTAGGAGATTAGTTTGAACCACCTAAGACCAGGAAAGATTCAACCTACTTAAAGATGGTTTCAGCAAGGTATACTTAAATAGTACAAGTGAAATCTTTCAGTGCTACTTTGGTTTCTTCCCCTCTCTCCCTTTCTTTACTATACTACTATTGTAAATAAATTACTTTATATGTACAGATATTTTCAGCTGCTTTTTAGCTTTATCTGCATGCTGAATTCTTCGTATTATAATATACTGGGTGCATTCGAGCTGTTTTGACGTTTGTAATCAGAAAGAATATTTGAATGATCTAACAAGAGTGTGTCAAGCTGTTTGAGCGCTAGAATGTGCTGCATCATACCTGCGTTTGGCACAAACAGAGGCAGACATGGAAAATTCCAGTGTGTGAGCGCGCCCTCTACTGGAACACTACAGCTGGGTTTCTGTACGACACTGTTATCTAGTGGACGTTCAACAGCAAGAGCTTATAATAATTTTTTTACGTTACTAGTGGTTATGTTTTAATTGCTAGTGCATAATCCAAATCTCAGTAGTATCTTTACCAAATGACATATGATTATTTATGATTAATATACATGATAAATTAATAAATAGGGTATAACATAAAATAGGCATATAATCTATTAATTAATCTGGCTAATAATGCCTAAAAATATAATATGTCTAATAAGCTCTGATAAGTTATGAAATATATTAACAGACTATCTAAATGTTAATAAAACAATAGGCCTATACCTTTACAAGCACAGATGTGTCTGTCACTTTAAAGGTATGGTTCACCAGGTCATAATTTACCTAGGTTTTTCTAAACCTGCATGAAGTTCTGTTGAACACAAAAGAAGATACTTTGAAGAATGTGGGTAAATAAACACATCCACATGTCACGTTTCGACGTAACCTACACTCACTCTCACCCTCCCGGCTATCTGCTATGGTTTCATCTTCGCTTCCTTCCCCTGAACAGTTATCATCTCTTGATGTTAACAGTGCTACTGATACTTTCTGCTCCACTCTTACATCTTGTTTAGACACTGGCTGCCCCTTGTCTTCCAGACCTCTTTTGCCCCTTGGCTATCTGATGTTCTCCGTGAGCATCGTTCTAAGCTCAGTCCTGGTTATCCAATGTTCTTCGTGAACATCAGACCAAACTCAGGGCAGCTGAGAGAAAATGGTGCAAATCAAAATATCCGTCAGACCTAAGTATGTATCAGTCTTTGCTTTCATCTTTCTCTGCTGAAGTCCATACCGCCAAATCTTCATACTTCCACAACAAGATCAACAGCGCTCCAGACACACGTAATCTCTTCAAAACTTTCCATTCATTACAAACCTCAGTGCACAATTTACCACACCACAAACTGTCAAACACATCTTACCAGCAAATATACACTCGTTTTCATCCTTCTCTCCACTCTCTGAGGTTGAAGTCTGGAACCTGGAACCTGTCATTCAGAAACATGGCTTTTCATATCACTGCTATGCGGATGACACTCAACTCTACCTCTCATTCCATCCTGATGATCCGATGATAGCTGCTCACATCTCAGCATGTCTAACAGACATTTCTTGTTGGATGACGGACCATCACCTTCAACTCAACCTGGCTAAGACAGAACTGCTTGTGGTTTCAACAAACCCATCACTTTATCAAAATTTCACCATCCAGTTAGGCTCATCAACCATAACTCCTTCAAAAACAGCTATAAACCTTGGAGTTGTGATTGATGATAAGCTGAATTTCTCAGACCACATTGCAAAAACTACCCGGTTTAGGAGATTTGCTTTATACAACATTAAGAAGATCAGGCCCTTTCTTTCAGAACATGCAACACAACTCCTTGTTCAAGCTCTTGTTCTATCCAGGCTAGACTATTGCAATGCTCTCTTGGCAGGTCTTCCAACCAGTTCTATCAAACCTCTAAAATTAATCCAAAATGCCACTACAAGATTAATCTTTAATGAGCCGAAAAGAACACATGTTACACCTCTGTTCATCAGTTTGCACTAGCTGCTCGCATTAAATTCAAGGCATTAATGTTTGCCAACAAAATCACCCCTGGCTCTGCACCCCTTTACCTAAATTCATTACTTCAGAGTTATGTGCCCTCTAGAAGCTTGCGTTCTGCAAGTGAATGATGCATTATTGTGCCATCTCAAAGAGGCACAAAATCACTTTCACTGACTTTTTCATTAACTGTTCCCTCCTGGTGGAATGACCTGCCCAAATCAATGCGAGCAGCTGAGTCCTTAACCATCTTCAAGAAATGA
>NW_015506069.1:486999-508634 GCF_001515645.1 Sinocyclocheilus grahami
GGTGCTGTGTGTACATTAATGAGGGAAAAAAATAACTTAAATGATTTTAGCAAATGGCTGCAATATAACAAAGAGTGAAAAATTTAAGGGGGTCTGAATACTTTCCGTACCCACTGTATATATATATATATATATATATATATATATATATATATATATATGTGTGTGTATATATATGTGTATATATACAGTATATATACCTTGCTATGTTTACTGCGTTAGGCTAACCGAGACTTGTCATTTGCACTTATAAATTGTTGCTCTTTTGTTAGTTTTGAATGCTTTTATTTTCCTCATTTGTAAGTCGCTTTGGATAAAAGCGTCCGCTAAATGACTAAATGTAAATGTAAACAGCTGCTTGTCCTTAGTAACTTCCATAGTAGAGAAAAAAAGTATCTTCTTTTGTGTTCAACAGAAGAAAGAAATTATTAAAAGTTTGTAACAACTTGTGGGTGTGTAAACGATGACAAAATTTTCATTTTTGGGTGAACTATCCCTTTAAGTCAGACAGTCCACCGATAAGCAAGCTTCTCTGCAAACTGCACGTTCATCATTAGATACAGAACAGAGCCATTGATAACTTTCCCATTCAGGTCTACATCTGAGTCTTGTGTTCAAAGGGCAGATGTGAGCTCCAGATGTTTTAAACTGTGCAGGTTTAGCGCATGCTGCTTTAAAGGGTCATGAAACCCCAGACTACTTTTTCAGAGATTTTAGCAGAGGTGTTTGTGTTGCACATCATAGAAGACAATGTTAGCATCCGATAATTTTAACTGTTGGAGAAAACTGGCTTATTTTAAGCTTTTTTGACCTATTTTCATCTTCCGGGTTTAAAATCTACATTGTGTTGACGTCACAATTTGTGACGTGGCAATGGATTATAGTACATCGATGACGTGTTGGTGTCTATTAAATTATTCATGAGACTGCGTGCTCTTATCCTATGAGAAGACCCTTCGCTGAATTATTCACAACAGCATGTGTTGATTTGCTATGACAGACGCTTCAGACTGAGAGAAACGTTCATGGATCGATGAAGAGTGTTTGCCTGTTCCTTCATCTTGGCTGAGCTTTTAGTGTTGTTACGGGAAAGGATGAAGCTGATTGGTTGGTTCTTGTCACATGACCTGCGGTGCTGTTGCGGCATTCTGAAAAGTTGAAATGTTTTTATCTGGATGCGGCGCGGATGTGCCTGGAAAAAATGCCGCTTCCATTATGAGCGCGCCTGCCGCGCGTCTTCATTTGAAATAACGAACTTAAGCGCGCAAAAAACGCAATATGTGAATGGCCCCTAAGGCCCCGATCAGACAGAACGTGTTTTTTTGCAGTGAGAGGCACCTTTTTTTAATTGATTTCGGTTGGCAGTGAGCATTCTGTGCGCTGTTTATGCGCCCTGTGCGCCTCGCGTTTTCGTCACCTGCTGCGCCTCACATTTTGCAGGAGCGCACTGAGCGCCTGAAGTTGAAAATAAAAGCAATTCTGAGCAGAAAAAGCGCTTGACCTCATTCGCGGTTTTTTCCATTGTCCAATCGAATGAATGGAGAGGCGGGCCTTCCGTTGTGGTGACGAAAGTTTACCATTGCTTAGAAAGACCGGAAACTGCAATGATGGAGGAGAAACTTTTGGTGTCTGTCGCAGGTTACCCCGAGCTGTATTTTTTAAGGTTTCTGCTAATATGACAGTTTCCTTAACAGCAAAAACCAAAGATTTTAGAGTGCTCGCGCTATAATCCTTTGATTTGACTGACAGGACAGCTGATTTGGTGGTTTCCTAGCAACATAAAAAACGCAGAGCACTGCTATTTTTTTTAATAGTCACCAAAAAAAGACAGTGCGGTGCACCTTGCATTTTCAGACCGAAAAAACGCGATCGGTGTGATCGGGGCCTAATACTTCTTATGAAATAGATTTCATCATAATTGCCATTAGTATTATAAACAGTGCACAATACCTATTTGTTGATTCAACTATGTGTTGGCCTTTGTAAAATACGGGATGGGACACATCATTTTACCTTTAAAAACGGGACGGGTGGCAACCCTAGTGACTGATCACGCTGTAGCCTAGCTAGTATGAGTAGCCT
This sequence comes from Sinocyclocheilus grahami, assembly GCF_001515645.1. Classification (NCBI taxonomy): domain Eukaryota; kingdom Metazoa; phylum Chordata; class Actinopteri; order Cypriniformes; family Cyprinidae; genus Sinocyclocheilus; species Sinocyclocheilus grahami. The sequence goes on from NW_015506069.1 coordinate 489,082, forward strand.
ACAAAATGCTTTCTCTGTCCAGATTTGACTACAATAATAATAACTGACACTTCAAATCAACATTTAAATTTAAACTTTTACTAAATGTAGTCTTTAATAATGTCTGAAAATATATCAATGCATAACCGGATACAAATAACGTGCTTTATGTCTTAAAGGTGCTGTATGTAGGATTGACAATTAGTGATTGAACTAGGTATTGCAGGTCAAATTCTAAATATTGGAAAGGGTTTTTTTCACCCGGCCCCTCCTCCTCAGACTTGACGCACACGCGGGTTGCCAGATTGACGACACCAACAGGAACGAGCACACATGACGATTAATGAAATGAAATACGCTGTGTTTTCCGCCAATTGGCAACCCTGGGTGCCGAAATACAATTGGGTAAACTGGCAGTGGGCGGGTTACACAGACCAAAACAAAGACAGACATTCTGTCCCGGAACGCACATTTTCAAAGGAGAATAACTGACTGTAGCATTGTTTTCCAGATAAACAAGTATGTTAACTTAGCATGTTTCTTAAATATCTGCAAACATATTATGATATTTTTATGCTTTAGTAGAGTCAAAAACAGCACATTTAAGTTCTCACTCTGCAGCAAACGGTTTATATGTATTTATATATAGGGCTATACAGCCATCTAGAGATTATACCCTGATATTGCAGATGATAAATGGATGATAAAGACAACTTCATAGAACACGTACATGGGACAAACCACCCAGACTGGCGAAACACAGAGGCCCATTGTTGCTCGGTAATCTTTAAAATAAAACAAAACGAACAGACTTTAAGTTTACACAGTCTTGGTTACAGCTGTAAATATTACACAATTTGACCCGACTGACAGGTTCAGAATGATAACAGATGTATATCAAACACATTATTGTGTGACTTATATATACATCGAACTCGTGTCTACAGATGAACAAAATTAATTTTAAGACAAAACCGTTTCAAGAATCACGGTTCACAGTATATTCTGAATACCAAAAGAAAGAGAAAACAAACAAACATGTGTCTGAGCCAAGATCCTGTCTAAAGATAAAGTCAACTTACGATCATAGCACCTCATAACACCACCCGTTTTTCAGCACTACTTGTGGCATTACACCAGTGGCGGCGCTAGGGCGGGGCTTGACGGGGCTATAGCCCCATCAGAAACTTGCTTAGCACCGGCCCCCGGTGCATGCTGTTTAGATAGTTGAAGCTTATAGACGTTCATTACTTTCACTCAATTTAATTAGTTTTTTAGCACCCCCTCTGAACTGTTAAGCCCCTCCTTAGCACCCAACAAAAAAAATCCTGGAGCCGCCACTGCTTGTCACAGGTGCAAAAACACAGAAAGTGCATCAGCGAATGATGACCATGGGCTGCCAAGCTCATAAACAAGTAAAAATGCTGCTGTAAGTCATTTGTGCTTTTTTTCTGTTTCCCTCTGATCTTCTATAATTGAGGAGAGTAACATTACCTTGTTTTACACTATAGATTTTGTGCAATTTTTGTAACTTTTTTTTATTTTTACATCAAACATGTGTAGTCTCTGATTGTTGTTTGCAGTTTGACGGAAGGTGGTAAGATTTTTAAAAATTGTATTCTTATTAATTTGATTTTTGTTTTATTTATTTCTGAAAGTTTTACTCTGTGTGTGTGGATTTGACATAGATGACTTATGAATCATTCAAAAACAGCAAAATACCCTAAGGACATCATTGTGCAATCACATTTCAACAGAGTATTAATATCACTCACTATATATTAATATTACTCTTGTTCTCTCCAGACTGGACTATTGTGATGCTCTCTTGGCGGGCCTTCCTGCATGTACTATCAAGCCTCTGCAACTGATCCAGAATGCAGCAGCCAGAGTGGTCTTCAACAAGCCGAAGATAGCTCACGTCACACTACTCTTCATCAGCCTGCACTGGCTGCCAATAGCCGCTCGCATCAAATTCAAGGTACTGATGCTTGCCTACAAGACAACCACTGGCGCTGCACCAATATACCTAAACTGGTGGGTATACTACAATATACCTATACAATATTCAGACCTACGCCCCCTCCAGAAGCTTGCGTTCTGCAAGTGAACGACGGCTGGTGGTGCCATCCCAAAGAGGCACAAAATCACTCTCACGGACCTTTTCCTGGACTGTTCCTAGCTGGTGGAACGACCTATCTCAATCCAAACAGCTGAGTCTTTAGCCATTTTCAAAAAACATCTAAAGACACATCTTTTTCGCCATCACCTGACCAATTAATACTAGCACTTACCTATTCTATTCTATTCTATTCGTTTTGGTCTAATTTATATATATATAAAAAAACACCTTGCTATGCGCATTGTGCTAGACCAGTGGTTCCCAAACCTGTCCTGGAGGACCCCCTGCCCAGCACCTTTTGTATGTCTCCCTTATCTAACACACCTGATTCCACTCCTCAGCTTGTTAGTAGAGACTGCAAGAACTAAATTGGGTGTGTCTGATTAGGGAGACATACAAAATATGCAGGGCAGGGGGTCCTCCAGGACAGGTTTGGGAACCACTGTGCTAGACTAACTGAGACTTGTCACAGCACTTGTATGCTATATTGTTGCTCTCTTGTTGGTCTGATTTCTTCTACTTTATAAGTCGCTTTGGATAAAAGTGTCTGCTAAATGACTAAATGTAAATGTAAAACAATTAGGCTATCATCACTACAGCTTAACAAACGCAAGGGATACGACCAGGGGCGTCATGCACTTATTATTTTTGAGGGGGCACGAGGTATTAATATTTTTTAATACGATTGACTTTGTATTTAATGTGAATTTAATAAAAAAAACATTGTAAGTTACTAATTATAACACTTTCATTGTACAGAAAGAGAGCAAAGAACATTGACTTCAGTCTAGCCAGAGTTCAAACACTCTCAAAAACTCCTATTATAATCACTGAAGCTGTTTACACTGTGAAATGCATATCTTACTTATATCGTTCGCTCATCTACACTTCGTTGTTTCTGATGAGAGAATTAATTCGCCAGAGAGCAGACTTCGGTCAGCGACGCGCAGTGAACAAAATACCGCGTTTCATCGATGACTCATTGAACGCCTCTGATTGGCCTTTGCATTCATAAACTCAACAGACTCTTGTGTGATTGGTTATAATGCACAACGCTGTAAAACGCGCCTGTCTCTGGCTCAGCGCAGATTTGAATTTAGCAGCTAGTGATGTGCCGCACCGCACATCACACCCGTGTGATTGTATCAGTTATACAAAATATTATTCGGCTATTTTTGTCTTTAGGAAGCTGCATTCCAAATCCACTTGGCTCGAAAATCTGAGGGGGAATGGGAATTCCCCATCAGTGAGCAGCAGACAGCCCACCCTGATGCTTTTCTCATCTTGGCTGGGGATTTCAACCACGCAGACTTAAAGAGTGTGTTCCCAAAAATACACCAACACATAGACTTTCCAACACGGGGAAACAATACTCTGGACTTTGTTTACACCACACAGAGAGGAGCTTACAAGGCCCTCCCCCTCCCCCACCTCGGTGCCTCAGACCACATCACTGTCATGCTAATGCCTGCATACACTTTAATGACGTCTCTGGATACAACGCTTGATGTGCTGTTGATCTCATAGCTCCACCCCGATATATAAATTATGCAAATACGCTGGCGCAACAACCAATGGTGACATGTCCCAATCTTAGCATGAATTTAACAGTCATTTATTTTGAACAATGTTAGACATAACATTTACTGCTTATGTAATGTTGTATATCAACTATATATAGTATTTATTACATCAATTATGGGACTCTAAATATTTTGAAAACTATAAAAACATTTATTTAACAAATATATATAATGTTCCAAAATATTATAGGAATTGACAGCCAATTCTGTAAGTTTTTAGACATATTTTAAAATAACTTTTAATGGTTAACTGTATTTTACATGCAGTTCCCCCAATCCAATCCTATCCTTCACTCAGCATCTCCAAAATCAATATGCATCGTGTTTCTTTGACTGTTATTGTTCACACTGACCGCTAGGTGGCAGAGTTGCTACTTGAATGTAAACGGAGCAGCTAGAGCGCAAATATGCCTCTGTTTTGTTGATAAAAAGCCGCTTTACTGGTTGTTAATTCGTGTGTCATGATTACATCGTGCTAGTTAACATTAAGATTGTTCTTGTCGAAATAAATACCCGAATTGTTTTCCAGTTCTGGTGTTTTGCTCCGCTGGAATGAATGTTCAAAGGAAAGGCCTAAAAAAACACAAGCACGAGCTACTGCAGCGTACCCGTTTCTATAGCAACGCATAACACACTGGCACGAGCAAGTCATGGTCTGCAGTAAGTGTTTTATTCCTAATATAAAAACAATTTTAATGTATTCCTATAATAAAGCGGTCATTGTATTATATGCCTCTTTAAATAAATGACAATTCTTCCCAAATAAACTGTTTTATGTCAAAAGTATCAAATGTTTTCGCGGTTTAGCTGGTGGTAAACTAATCCTCTCTCCCCCTCGCTTTGTGATCAGTCAGCGAGGATCTGATCCGCCGCAGAGCAGAACACAATAATGGGGAGATCTTCTCCCTGGAGGAGGTTGCCCTCCATCAGCAGGACATCGAGAGGATCGAGCATATCGACAAGTGGTGCAGAGACCTCAAAATCCTCTACTTACAGAACAACCTCATCCCTAAGATAGGTAAGCAGACATTCCTGTGCATATCAGTGCAATAAATAAATAAATGCATGGCCATTTATATTGCTTTTAACTCTGTTTATGCAGAAAATGTGGGCAGACTAAAGAAGCTGGAGTATCTAAACCTGGCTCTGAACAACATAGAAGTCATCGAGAATTTAGAAGGTGATTGTATTAATAAATAGTTTTTCATTTGTGCATTGCATATGAACATGTTACCAACTGTTTCAGTTTTTTTATTTTTTTTATTTCTTACACTTGTTGTGTAAAACTATATACAGTATATATGATATATACATATATTATTATTTATTTTTTATGCTAAATTGCCTGTGGTGCCCCTCTTTTGTAACTTGCTTTGGATAAAATTAAACATAAGTATATAAGAAAAAAACATAAAAGTAAAGCAAGTGGTATCTGCAAACAAATTGTGATACACCTTTTCTCAGAACCAGATATTATATTATAAATGTTTATATTACCAGTTATTATAGTATCAGTTAGATACTATTGCAGTTTTATTATTATTGTGAATTTGGTAAGTTTTAATAATTTTGTGCATTTCTATGCATTTGTTTTTTTTAAACATGTCTGTATGGTTTTTAGTCATTTTTGTTTTAGTTTTAACTTGAGTTTTTTTTAGTACGTCAAGTTAAACTAAACGAAAATGAGAGATGTTTCCCTGGAAAGTTTTTTTTTCTTTTGAAATATTTTCTTTTCTTTTATTTAAGTTAAAGTTTATTTTGAAGTAACAAAAATGTTTTTTTTATATGGTTTTAGTTTAATTATAATGACCCTACTCAGAAATAATTTGATTTTTTTTTAGCCATTTAATTATCTTTAACCAACTGGTCCCAACATTGTTTTTAGCGAATATGACGTTCTCCTCAAATTCACAAGAGTGTCCTAGTAGAGCGACCACAAGTGTAGTTTATGATATGAATTATGTACATGATTCAATTATGACAACTAGAAAATGTTCAAATGCTTAATTTTACCAGTATATGTGTTCATCATTTGAAAATTAATAGTTCTCTTTTTGTGAAATGTGTGGTGTAATATAGGTATTTTGTTATTTTGTTGCAAATATACTGTATTACAGCTCTAACCAGGCTTGATTTTTGTGTCTATTAGTACATGTGTATGCATGGAACTGTAATATATATGTGTGTATTTGTGTGTAGGCTGTGAAAGCTTACAGAAACTAGACCTGACAGTGAATTTTGTGGGTAAGCTGAGCAGTGTGGAGTCTCTGAAGCAGAACTTTCATCTCAGAGAGCTCTACCTGGTGGGAAACCCCTGTACTGAATTTCATGGATACAGACAGTATGTGGTGGCATGTCTGCCTCAACTACAGGTACTGCACTGAGACACACATAGAGAGACATTTTTAGCCTTGCGCTATTTATGAACGATTGTCTTTTGTGCTTTGCAGTGGTTGGATGGGAAAGAAATCGGGCGAGGTGAGTGTATTCAGGCCCAGCAGGAACTGGATGCAGTGAGGAGACGTGTTTTAGAACAGGAGGCGGATTATATAGAGAAAAGAAAGGAACAGAAAAGGAGTGGTTTGAAGGAGACAAGAGAAAAGCAGGAGGATCTTCAAATAAATCAGTGAGTGTCTTTAAAGGGGTCATATGATGCTGCTAAAAATAACATTATTTTGTGTATTTGGTGTAATGAAATGTGTTTATGCGGTTTAAAGTAAAAAAAACATTATTTTCCACATACTGTACAATATTGTTTCTCCTCTATGCCCCGCCTTTTTGAAACGCGTCGATTTTTACAAAGCTCATCGGTCTGAAAAAGCGAGGTGTGCTGTGATTGGCCAGCTATCCAGTGCGTTGTGATTGGCCGAATACCTCAAGCGTGAGACGGAAATGTTACGTCCTCACCATACTGTTGATGCCGTGTCCCGGCCGGAGCGACGAGACAAAAACATTAAAACCCATTACAAACGAGGCATTTGTTGCATCCAGTGGGGACAGAATTACTGATTTTACTGACTTATACTGTCTTTTTACGCGTTGCGTTGCATTGCATCATGCCGCGTAATCATAAAACCCTGTCTGCATTTGTGATCAAAGAAATGACAAACAAAACTGCTCTGGAACAGTGTTGTAAATACAACTTAACCACTGATATGTAGTCGTGTCTTCTTTTGGAAGACCAAACAATGTAGTTTCGCTTTCACAACGAAAAACACAGCGGCCTAGCGGAAGCCCCGGCTTAGCGTGAGCTGAGGCCGGGCTAGAGTGAACAGAGGCGGCGTGGTTGATAACGGCGAGGTTGAGAACGGCGCAGCCGGCGGATCCGACGAAGGAGCGGCAAGCACATGTGACGACCCCGGGCTTCGTCCACGGTGAAAGCCGATCCGGCGATCCACAGCACTAAGTTGATGTATTCCCTCAGCGACCAGCACAGATCAGCTCTAGGCATGACGAAGCGGATATCGTCCTCTTTTGGAAGACCAAACAAAGTAGTTTCGCTTTCACAACGAAGCACACAGCGTCTTCACGACATGGCAGCGGTGGCAACAATACTACTGTGAAAATAAAAGTTACGCCTTCTTTCTTTGCGTGAACATTTGGGCGGCGTTATGCAAATCTTCCCACATAGTGACGTAGATATGTGGGGGCGTGTTAGAACGAGCCATTTTAGGTAGGTGTGGCTGACTCTTAACTTTTATAAAGAATATCTCTTTTGATTTGAGACTTTAGTCTTTGCAACTTTACAGATCTTCTTTATGCACCAAGAGCTTGTAACATTGCAAAGAGAAAGGAAAAATTTAAATCGCATCATATGACCCCTTTAAGGTAACTGAAGTTTGAGTAACTGAATTAAGAGAGCTAAAAGACAATTTGGGTTGCATTAGATGAACTTTAACAGATTGTACCCTGAAATTGATCCTTTTTACACAGGTTTTATACTGATTCACCCCAAAACTCCCTTTTGAAAAGCTTTTTGAAGGTTCTTGAAAAGCTACATTCACAGAACATTGCTCATAATATAATTTCTTTTGAAGAAATTTCTGGGAATATGAACAGACTATGGTGTATCGTAAAAAAAGAGGGTTATCAGCTTTAAACCAGACCTGTGCATAACTGTGATGATTATTTCACACAGATTGCTCTCTGAGAACCAAAATGGGACCCATCAGAATCCAGAATCAAGCTCCAAGGCTCACACAGACGCAGAGGATAAAGAGAAGGAATTTTGGGAAAAGCCGTGCCCATTCACACCAGAATCCAGACTAGAGGCCCATCGCCATCTGGAGGACAAGAGGAGGGCCAAAGAAAAAGAGAGGTACTGGCCAACTAAGAAAAAGAGGACTGAAATCACTGTAATGGTATCTACTTCTAAATATCCCTGTGATGCCCATTTCTCAATCTTAAAATTTTTATGAGATAAAGGAGAGAAAGACATTAAGCTTTTGCATGTTTTTCCTGTAAACAGCTTTACTTACAGCAGTCAATTCTGTGTTTCTACAGAGAGAAGCCTAAAAACAAAACCCTCAGAACTCTGATCACTGCAGATGGACGAGTGCTGAACATCAACGAGCCCAAGTACATGCACAAAAACACACATACAAACACACTACTCCTGTGTAGCCAATACAGTATGTCAGTCCAGTCCACTTTGCAGATTATTCTAGCTAAGGACCACCCCCACTTTAGAAGAAATTATCTGACAGAAAGCAGCCAAAGCATATTTTCTTTGGAAAACAATGGAAAACCTAAAAATTCATAGTGAAAATCCAAAATGCAAATGTCCAAAAACAGGCATGAGCTCAAAATTTAATGCAAACAAATGGACTTATCCAAAAAAGATACAAAGCTGTCACTGGAACAGTAAACTAGAATAAACACAAATAAACAGAAAAACTAAATGGTACATCTCTGTACCCTATTTACCCCTAAATGGTACATCTTAGTACCTTCAAGGTACATATTAGTACCTAATGTGTACATATTTGTTCCTTTTGAGGGGGTACCGCCGAGTGACAGTTGTACTTTTTTTTTTTTTGAGTATGGGCAGAATAATGTGCAAAGTGGACCAGAATTTATGCCAACAGTGAAAAGTCTGGCTACATGAGACTAGGGCTAGCAAGACAGTCATATTAGGACAAGTGATAACATGAATCTATTTATAGTGAGAAACAGGAAATCAACAAAAGGTAAGATGGCTAAACTAGGTCACAGGAGAGATACAGTATATACAGTATCATACATCAACAGTGCCTCACTCCAACCAATGAAACAAATGATACATACTCAAACACTACAGTACCAGCTTGAGTTTAAAAATATTTATTTCATGTGATCTCTGTCTCAAAGGTTGGACTTCAATCTCACTGAGGATGAGAACAACTGCATGCTTTTGGATTTACGTGTTTACAGGTACAGACACACTCACGCTGGCTCTTGTCCTCGGCACAAAATGATCAAGTCATGATTTAGCAGTATACTTTCTTTTTATCTTTGGGTAAACTTCGAGTGTATTTGGATGTCATTTAGTAACTTTTCTCCTAACAGCATCCACTCTCACATTGGTCTCTTTGTGCCGTAGGCATATGGACACCTCACTGCTGGATGTGGATGTTCAGCCAACATATGTGAGAGTGACCGTCAAAGGAAAGGTAGACTATCCATCTCTCTCTCTTTCCATCTCTCTCTCTCTCATCTGATGAGATTGACCTTTAAAACTGATTACCTAGCAGTAAATCTACACTCTTTATTCTGCCTCATTTCCTCACGAATCTGCCGCAGACCAGCACAAGTAACGGTTCTCGCCTTACCAGAGTCACCACAGCACAGATGTTCGTGCATGTGTGTGTGACTGATCTCAGTATTGATGGATATGTGTTTATGACTAGTGATAATGTAGATCACTTTTACAGTGGCAAGTGCTTGAAACCCCACATTAATAAAAGTGTGTGTGTGTGTGTGTGTGTGTGTGTGTGTGCGCGCAGGTGTTCCAGCTGGTTTTGCCTGCAGAAGTGAAACCCGACAGCAGCACAGCACAGAGATCCCAAACCACCGGCCACCTGCTCCTCATCTTGCCTCTGGTACAGCTCACTACACCTGAAACACACCTTTCAAACACCCTACTGATGTCTTTGAACATAGTTTTCATTCCAGTTTTCGTACAGTATATATGGGGTTTATTCCCACATTGTCCATGATGTGTAATGAAACCAAACTCAAAAAAGGTAAAATATCAGCTTGCATTTGACAAATAAAATCACTGATTTTGCTGATTAATTGTCAGTATGTGCAGCATGAATGACAACAAGATAAATCTTATATAATATCTGGTAAAATCATTCCCTTCAAAATAACTGCCATAATGTATGTGAAGTGCTTTCTGAAGGTTGATATGTCCTGCAGTCTGACATGCTGTGCTTCACCTAAAATTATTTTAAAAAGTATTTTCTTTCATTTTTTATGCGTAGGCTTTTATTATCTGATTGTAATAATGCTGCAAGGAAACTTGTATATTTAAACAATTAATTTGCCATGCCGCTAGACATTTAAAAATAAATTATTAAAGTCAAAAACATGATTGAAAATTACGCTAAATGTGAAAGAAATGGTGGGCATTTACAACACTTAAAATATAATTTTCTTATACATTTATGTGCACTGCTGTTAAAATAAAATTGAGGTTGGTAAGATTTTTAATCATTTTAAAATTATTTTGTGCTCACCACAGCTACATTTGAGCAAAAATACAGCAAAATAGTGATATTGTGAAATATGATTATAATTAAAAATGAATGGTTTCTGTTTTAATATAGTTTACATTTTCATTCAAGTGTTTTATGTCAATTACCTACTTGAAGTGCAGTGAAACTGGAATGGGAACCTAACAAACTAAATATGCTGGCTAATTGCTTTCTGAAAATGTAGTAGAAATATCAATTAATTTGCGAATTTTTTTTTTTTCAAGGATAACTTTTTGTACACAAATCTAGACTGTGTAAAACCTGTCCTTTAAAACCCGTTCTGTTATATTTGTGTTTTTTGGAGGCAATTGGAGAGATTAAACCAAAGAAACCTACTGCCAGGCCGACCAGTGTTACCAGTAACAAGAATACCAGGACAGAGACCAGGTAATTCAGTTCAGCTGCCTGCCTATGTCAACATTTGTTCATGTCTTAACAGTGTTATTATGATCCTCCTGATACCACTCATAAATGTGGCCTTGGTCAGGGTCTGGGTTAGTTTTAAATCCTGCTTCACAAATATACAAATCAGAATTCTGCTAAATATCTTTTGTATTCCAAGAAAAAAAGAAAAATCTGCCATTCAAATGACATGAGGGCGAGTAAGATGGTTACAGTACTTTCATTTCTGGGTGAACTATCCATTCAAGATGAGAAAAATCGAAGTTGTGTCCTTGAGCAAAACACTCAACTGCAGGTCACTCCAGGGACGCTGAGCTTCTTATTAGGGAAGTGGCTTTGGAGCTAAGTTTGCTAAAAGACTAAATTGCAGTATATACCGTATATACAAGCTTATCTGCTTTATAATTGATCTCTCTTTATATACCTCTCTCCCTTTCTCTCGTTTTCTCTCTGCAATTTACAGCGGGAGGTCTTATGCGGTGACTTTCACACTGAACAAGATCCCTTGTGTGTGTGCAGGCACCTCTAATGGGTCTTAATGCAGGTTTGCATTAACCCGTGTGACTGTGGAATTAGTTTGTTGACTCTAAGGATTTATTCCATTGTGCGACCGTGTGTCTGTGTGTGTCCTTCAGTCGGTTTATCAGCGTAGTAAGTGAACACTGGGGTATAACATTAAAGACCTAATAAAAATGCAAATAAGATGCAAATAAACCAGTTACTGTCATTCCGCTCACAAACACACACTCTTCTGCCCTGACTCCATCCTGATGGATGACATCATCTGAACCTGATTACTCCTGACCTCCTGACACGTTGGGAGGTCAGATGCTCTTGCTCTTATATACACACACACATGCACGCTTGTGTTATTATTTACTGAGACCCTCAGGTCCAACACACACAATAACGCACCTGCGTTTGTGTACCTGCCCCTGAGGAAATCAGAGCACGTTCTGTAAATCATCTGTGTGTGTGATAACGTACCCGCTGAGGCACTGGTTGGCTCGAAAAGTACAGTATAATCGCACGCTATCGGTAATTCAGAGTCCAATCAGGTTTCAGCTGCCGCACTAATTACATTTTTAGTGATTTATTCTTAAAGCACGAGAGAGACGGAAGCGGAGATAAAAAGAGTGACTCTAATACTGTACTATAAATAATATGCTATGTATTATTAGTGTTATTGTGTAGTCAAAGAGTTCACCAGAAATCATTAGATTCCCGTCCTAGCACAAAGTCTAAATAAAGCCCTACTGTGTGTTGAAGTCACAAGCCTTTCGGTTTTAGTCTACAGGAATTTAGGGCTGATTTATCTGCTATCAAGATAGGTGGGGCTGGCCATCATACTGGGATTTGTGTTTCTGTGTAAGAGGCAGAAAGCTGCGGCGCCCGCAACACTGTTCTGTTGGGGAGGCCTGTGGTACAACATGATGATTGTGGAGAGCAGTAGTGGATTAATGGACATTTATCAGCTTACCTCACTGCTTAGTGCTTGTCAAGCAATGACTAAACATGCTTTCCATTCGCTTTTACTTTCTTAATCTGCACCGAGGATCCATAATGAGCCATTAAATCAATTAATTAGGGACTTTAAGCAAACAGCTGCTGATGGAATGACAGATGGACCCCCCCCCCTATAGTTATAAAATGTAAAATAGTTATTAAATGTTGCTTTCCTGTATAATGACCACTAAACTGTATAACTGACCATTGTCCTGGGCTGCATTTCCCAAAAGCATTGGTGGCAGTGGTTGTACGATCTACTTATGCTTACGATACTTTTGGGAAACACAGCCCTGGGCAGTTCCTATTGCACATAGCTGTGATAGTTTTATGTCTCTCATTGTATCAATCTACTGTCTCTGTATTTTCAAATAATGAAATAATTTTAACTTAGATCAATGTTTCAGGAACCTATATTTATTTATTATTATTTACACAGGATGATTTGAAGTGCATCAGTTGTTACCGCAGAATAAATCCCTTTAGGGTGATACAAGATAACCTTGAGGTCCTGATCACATTGTCTTTAACCCGATTCGGACGGTAATCGTTTCTCATATGGACGTCTGTAAAAATTAATTTTCATATCACCTCAGTGATAAAACTCATGGATTCGGATGGCGATTTATTCACAGTGGAGGAGTGAATTCTGTGATCCTACAAACCCGGGAACGCGCTGCTCACGTGGCCAGTCACATGATTGTCTGCTTTAAATAAAATAAATTTTATTTACAAATTTATTCTTATTATTGTGTAAAAGGTATTTAAAAATACTTATTATTGTGTAAAATGTATTCTTATTATTCCAAGCATATTTTATAATATATAATCATATTTATTATTTGATTATTTAAATCTCCTGTTTAAAAATAGGAAAATAGACGCGCTATAGTTGTACATAATTATACGCGATATATATATGTTTATACAACACATTTTAAAATTGTATTGCATACCTGCTGCTGCCATAATAAAGACCCATTTCAGAATGTTTACATGCTTTTCTTCTCTTTCTGCTCCCAGTCGCTGTGGTGGAGCAGTTATGAAGTATTGTAATTTTAAATACTTTCCAGCATTTCAGAAATAAATATGTATGCAAATTACACTGAAGTAGGCTACAACGTTACCTTACGGTGTTCGGGAGTGCTCAAAAAGGGTTTAAACACTGAATTTTCAATCAATTTCTTCTCGTAAACTCAGAGATGTGGATTCGGACGGCAATTAAATTACCACAAGACCTTGGTGTTTGTCAAAAAACAGTAGGTAATTCGGCCGGGGATTTTTACGGGGGTGGTAAGAGAAAAACACCGACATCCTGGATTCGGACGGCATTAAAATCACCAACTACCCCCTGTAAATGGTGAAAATCACTTACATCCCCCTGAGAAACAATTACTGTCCAAATAGGGCTATATTTTGTGGTAATGACCAGCTGACTGTAAAATTCCATATTTATTATTTTTTCCTGCCCATACTGCATGTTATGTATGAAAAGTATTTTAAATGTTTAAAGATTAAAAGGACAGTCTATCCAAAAATTTAAATTCTGGGTTACTTTTTATTTTAAGGTTTCCTTGTTACAGTGAAATTATACATTTAAGTACTGAGTAATAATTAACTACATGTACTTACTATTTGGTTAGGGTTAGGACTAGGGTTTTCTTTATAATAAGGTACACAGATGAATCATGCACAGTAAGAACACAGTAAGATTTATTCAGAAAGTAAATAGAGTCAAATGTGTCATGTAGGGTGCGTCTTTGTGGTGGATGTGATTTAGCAAAGAGCAGGTGGGAGAAACGGATTTTGCAGAGATTGTGCTGACTGAACAGTTAGACTAGAGTTACAGACTAATAAATTCTTAAAACGCAACAAAACAGCAATCTCAGTCAGGTCTGTCTCTCTGCAGGCCAGCGCAAGGGCGTGAATTATTGGAGGTGGATCCCGGTCTGGTTGGGAGTCTGGCCAACATTGTTCCCAAAGGAAATGAGTCTTCCCACAAGCCCCTGCAGCTCTCTCAGCATCCCCAGCGCTGTGGCGTCGAGGAGAGTCCTGTGTCAAAGGACTTTGTGGACGATCCAGAAGTGCCTCCGCTTATGTGAGCGAGACAGAGAGAGAGAGAATATGCTATGATATGACACAGCAAGAGAGAATAAGCATAATCACACTCTGCTGAGCTTGTGGAAGTGTGTGTGTAATGAAATAATGTGAGATATATTTAGTTCTCTTCATTAGACGTATAGTTAAGCAGATGAGTAATTGTCAGTCTCATTAAAGCTAGCTGAATATTTCACTGCTACACATCTTTCACTTTCAGTGTGTTCTCTCTCTCCCTATTACACACACGCACACACAGATACTCATTTATTGACTTACAGTCATGTCTGTCTGAGATAAAGAGGAGGTGTCTCTAATGCTGTGTCTACTCCGGATGTGGGCATCATGTCAGGACAAAACTAAATTGCTCCCATTATAATCAATGAAGCTGTCCGCAATGGAAATTCCTGTTTTGTTTTGTTGTTTTTATTCAGTTGATAGACACTCTTTCTATTTTCGATGTGCTGCACAAATTATTTTTCCTTGAAATTATTTTATTTATGAATATCATATGTGTAAAATTTATTGTTATGAATTTTAGTTGTTATATGTTCTACTTTTGTTTGTCCCCACAAAGCCAGGTTGTGATGTTTCTGGCCTCTGACCTACTATTTTAAATCATCATTTGTTGCTACTACAAGTAGTCATTAAAATAAAATTGTGTAAAATTATTTTGTCTTTCTAAAACAGGCCATACATAGTCACCACCTTTATTTCTATAGTGCTTTATGCAATACAGATTGTTTCAAAGCAGCTTCACAGTGTTATTAAAAATCAGTGGTGCAGTGGTTCTTCAAATATGAGACAAATTCAAATTCTGCTGTAAAGTAACTCTTAAAAAGCCAATGGTGTATTTTATCATACAGTTTTATTATATTCTATTAGAGGTCAATAGCTGTGTAAAGTTAATCAATTATTAAACAAGTTCAATTCAGCTAGCTCTATGGAAGGCAACACTATCAGTTGAATGTTAATTCAGTTTAGTTCAATTACAATTGTCAATGTTGCTAAATTCATTAATTATGAAACAAAATTGGATCAGCTATAAAGCAGCTCAACATAAGACAACAGTGTGATCATCCAGCTCATTTCAGTTTACAGTGAATTTCTGTCTTAAAATAAACTGTCAAGGCTGATTATGTTTAGTTAGTAAACATTCTGAGGTGACCAACAGCTTCGATGCCACTGTGGACAGCCTTACATGTGTTGTCACCTAATGAATGTCATGGTGGAGGGCATAACTACATCATTTTGAGTCAGAAAAAAGAGGTCCTGCACCTGCCAAGCAACTCCCATTGAGATATTTCTCCAGGTATTACATAAACTATGTTCAAAAGGTTTTGGGTCAATAATGTTTTTTTCTATTTATCAAAGAATCCTGAAATGTCCTGAAATTAGCATATTTGAATTATTTCTTAAGGATCATGTGATACTGAAGACTGGAGTAATGGCTGCTGAAAATTCAGCTTTGCCATAAAAAAAAAATACATTTTGAAATATATTAAAATAGAAAAGTTATTTTAAATTGTAACAATATTTCACAATACTGCTTTTTTACTTTCTTTTTTATCGGCATGTATTTGATAAAAAAGAAAGTAAAGACAGCAGCCTTGGAGACCTCTTTCAAAAACTAAAATTAATTAAGATTCTGGTCACTTGCACATGTCTAGTGATTATTATTCAAGATCGGTGTTTATGTTTACGTTGGCTAATAGTCAGGATTTCTAATCATAGGCTTAGAGTCAGATGTATTGTTGTGCTGCTTTCCCTGTCTTTCTCTATTCTTCTTTTTGTCTTTTATGTGTTGGAGGAATGTGTGGATATGTGTTGGAGATGTCTGTGAAGGTAAATGCTGTTTTGTGTGTGTGTGTTCATGCAGAAGAGGTCAGATGTGTACATAACTGCCAACGGATGAGCTCATTTCTCTGCAGTATTTCTATTTTCAGGAAAGCAAGGAGAAATACTCACCCTATAGTTCACACTCCTTATACAACTCTCTCACACACACACACACACACACACAACAAAGGTCAAACACATCACAGTACAAGCACATTCTTTACAGCTCACACTCAGGGTCAGCAGGTACACAGCTTTCCTCAGTGTTTGAGTGTTATTCTTCAGTATTGTGTCTGTGTCCATTCCCATGCTGCTTTATGTGTGTACAAGTGAATTATCAGTATGTGCAGATGCGCTGTGCAGGTTTCATTTTCATTTTTATATAAAACTCCTGTCAGCAGATGAGTAATTTACATTGCTGCTGACATTTAAACACCCCTGTGCTGTGCTGGACTAAATCTTATGAAAGCCATTTTAGAGACACTTAAGAGAATAGAGTAAACCCATTACACATGAAGAAGCATTATTTAGAGATGATTTTAATTAATGACTTGCAGGCTAACCAGATTCTTAAAAAAAAGGGGGTGGGGGGAAATAGTCTTGGTTTATATTTTGATTTTCTAATGTAATACAACATTTTTCTTTATGAATTATATTATCAGCATTAAAAAATTAGTGAAAAGTTGAGTTGAAATATTAACATGAATGTCTTGGTTGTGTGTCTCAAGCTGCATGAACTCCACAAGTTTATGGAAAACTTGATGATGATATTCATGCTATAGCAATGTTATGATTTGAGATAAGCCGAAGAGCATCTTGTGTTTCAATGGAAGCAAGAATATCTAACAAGAACAAAAATGTGATTATTTATTGACTTCGAAATAAGTCATAAATACACTACCATTCAAAAGCTTGGGGGAGAGTAAGATTTATTTTAAAGAAATTAATACTTTTTTCAGCAAGTGCCAGTAAAAACCATTTATAATGCTACAAAAGCATGTTACATTTTTAAATAAATGCTGTTCTTTTGAACTTTCTATTAATCACAAAATCCTGAAAAGATGTATCATGGTTTCCTCTAGGCCTCTAACACTAGCTTGCTCTATTCTTTTTCTATTCTATCTGTTTTCTTTTTATTTATTATATAGTTTAAAAAAAACCTTGCTACGTGTACTGCATTAAGCTAACTGAGACTTGTTACAGCACTTGCATATCATTGCTCTTTTGTTGATTTTGATTGTCCTCATGTAAGTCGCTTTGGATAAAAGCGTCTGCTAAATGTAAATGTAATGTTTCCAAACACATTAAGCAGCAATGTTTTCGATGTTGATAATAATATGAAATGTTTCTTGAGCATCAAATCAGCAAATTAAAATGATTTTTACTGAAGACTGGAGAATAAAGCTGAAAATTCAGCTTTGCCATTACAGGAAAAAATTTGATTTGAACATATATTCATAAAGAAAATTGTAATATTTCACTATATGTTTTTGCTATATATTTTTGTTCAAATAAATGCAAATAAACTAACTCCAGCCTTTTGAAGGGAAGTGTTTTTCTTATCCTAACATTTCTGTTTTAAATATTTTAACATTTTTAACTATATCTCGAATCCCATATTTTCAGTGAATACGGTATTTTTGAATCTTGAGCTTGTCAGACAATTTCTTAACCGAAACGTTTGTGAAAAGCATTATAAAAATGTAGTTAATGGGTTTAAATATGCTGTGTGCAAAGTGTATTGCACGTCATGTGTTTTTCACATTAGGAACTGCACACCAAAAGTTAATTCTGCTCCAGATGTGTGTTCACATTAGGACTTATTGTATTTGAATGTCAGGTTTTTGAAACTGTTGCAGATGAATAAAACATGATGATTTAACGCAGCAGCTGGACATAGACTGAATTATTCAACCCCTGTCACCCTGACAAAGATGCTCTCTTTTCTTTCTCTCCCCACTGTCTCTTCAACTCCCCTGGCTCCGCTGTTCCTCCAATCTCTGACAAGGAGAAGATGCTGTCTGCTCTGACTTTCCAAGAGCCTAACTCCACAGTCAGGTCATTTTTGATGTTACTTCACTTTTATTGATCGGTTTGTCTGTTTCATCCTCGCTTTGCTCAATCTCTCTCTCTCTCTTTCTGTAGCCGTAGGATCCTGCCGTCCCGAGGGAAGTGTATGTCAGATGGTGGTGGCACAGGCTCTCTAAACTGAACTATGGCCGCTCTCTGTCTTTCTGAGACTAACAGCATCTCTCCTAGCTGCTTGACGTCATAAGCACTTAAATTTATGGCTTATGAATCATAAAGATTTATAGCCTTAATCTTAGGCTGTTCATAGAAAGAGGAATTAAGTAGGCCTGCATCTAACTGATTTATCCCAAAAGAGAATTGGGACTGGATTTGAAATGACATGGGTGACTGGATAAGCAGAAAGACAAACAGATTCATGATTGTGTTTTGATTTACATGTATGTTCCCATAATGCACTGTGGTACTGGGGACACCTTAGAGTGTCCCATAAAGCAGTGTATTTAAGTAGAGCTTTTCTGCGGTTTTTGAGTTTAACAATGTGAATTTACACCTTTGTGGACAGATGGGATCATTTTAGAGCTCTGGTCTTTTCTGTGTGTGTATATGTATGTGTGTGTGTGTGTGTGTGTGTGTGTGTGTGTTTCAGCAGCCATCTTGACTAGCTCTGTAAAAAGCATCTGAATTCAGCACAGAGCAGTCAGATACTCCCACTGCACAAAAGAGACTAAAAAACACCAACGATGAGGTAAAAAAAACTCAAATTCACAAACATGCACACGTATGCACATTGCACACCAAGGAAAACAAGCAACCTAAGACGGCACGTGTACTGTAAAAGCCTGTGTGTGCTAAATATTCTCATTTGCTCTGATGTGTGAGATTTGAAACCTAAGAAACTTAATTCTCAGAGAGAGTGTAAATCTCATTAATGATAAATAGTCCTGAGAACTGCTTCACTGTGGGATTCTCGGTTTCAGTTTCAGTTTAGAGTGCTTTATTGCAGTGTTTCCCAACCTTTTTGGTCTTATGTACCTCCACATCTCCATCAGTAAGGCTCGAATGCTCCAACACCAATCCAGAAATGCATTCCTGTATACATATTATGCTGAATATTGTTTGTCATTATCATTGATATCTTTCTTCACTTCACTTAAAAAGAAACTGCTGAATATATATATATATATATATATATATATACAGTGGGTACGGAAAGTATTCAGACCCCCTTAAATTTTTCACTCTTTGTTATATTGC
>NW_015506069.1:508667-512940 GCF_001515645.1 Sinocyclocheilus grahami
ATGCTCTCTACTCTCTAAAAAATGCTGGGTTAAATATAACCCAGCGCTGGGTTAAAAAGGGACAAACCTAGCTATTGGGCTGTTTTGACCAACCGCTGGGTCACGACAACCAAATAGCTGGGTCAAAACAACCCAATAGCTGTGTTTGTCCCTTTTTAACCCAGCATGTTTTAGAGTGTATATAGCTGGGTTTGTCCCTTTTTAACCCAGCATGTTTTAGAGTGTATATACAGTATATATATATATATATATATATATATATATATATAGCAATAGTGCGAATGGGATAAAAAGAGGCAAGTTGAAGAGGCAGGTTTACCACTCATTTTACCTCATACAATATTTTGGCAGGTAGTGAAGGCGTGCTGTCCTTGAATTGTATTTCTATATATTTTCCCCTCTTATTCTTTAGGCGCACAAATACAAGGCATCTGCAGATTCCAGTCTGTCAGTATGAGACAGACTGAGCAGAAATTAGAGAGGGTTTCTGGGACAGGAGATGCTGGGTGAGAGGAGGAATTTACAGAGCAAAGCAATGAGAGAGAGATACATGTCACTGCAACCATCTGATGCTGAGTGTAGACTTATGCGCAGTTCCTGCACTGAGGGTTTGTATAGAGTTCTTAGTTTTTATGATTTCAAACTGACAACACATACAAGAGCAAGTCATATAATTGACATTCCCAGAATTCCCTGTGATTTCAGAACTTTTGTTAAGAGAACTTTCTTAGTTTTTTTCTTATCAGTTATGCACATTAGGGTTATATGTCATATTTTATGTTGATAAATGAATGTTTATTGCGTTACTTTAGTGTCAAGTGTATTACCGTTATGGTGCTTAATATTTGTGTGCATGACACTGTGTACCTTCAGTATGTTGGTATTAATCTCAGTTTGTGGAAAAGCAACTTTTGATAAGCTTGGATCTTCATGTGGTTTTCTCATTACCACCTGTGTTTTTTTGGTGATTGTCAGTATATTACAAAGGTTTAAAACATAGTACTTCATTTGGTTGGTATCAGTTAAAAAATGTAAATTGAAGTTAAATCCATAAAACTATTTATTTTTATAAGTAGGCTATTTGTTTTACAGTGTATGCCTCTGTATTTTTTTATTGCATATCGTTATGTATATTGTGTAAAAAAAACAAAAAGCCATTTGAACAGACATAAGATCAATTAAGTTTTAGTCACATCTAAGTGCTCTAATCAATTTTAAATAATAAAGTCTGGGGCTGGGCTACTTCCTCCAACATTTAGGTTGCAGATTTTTGATGTGTGATTTAACTTTCATCTTGGTACTCTGTGTGTAGGCATCTATGTCAATTGAAATGTCATAATGCTTGCTTTTTGTTTGTGTTTTTCATATAAAAACTATTGAAGAGGATCATAAGATAAAATTGTACTGTTATGGCAAAGAGCCACACATTTTTCCGGCCAGAGTCTCAGCGGATGCAGTAGATCATCGGGGTATTGCTTGCCTACTGTTTTATAAATAATGCATATTTGCACACCCATTTGACCTTCTGCTTCTTGCATAATATATAGACCAATACATATTATCACTTATACAAAACACCTAAATTATGTCATCTGCTCACTTTAGATCCTCCGAGACCCGAACTGGGTGTCATATAAGAGAGACATCCAAAACATGCAATGCTCCTCCAGGACCAGGAATGAAAACCACTGCTGTAGAATCACAAGTGTGATCTTTGATGTGCACTTTGTGACTCTGTTTAGGTTAAGATTACCAGCAATCCACCCGGGAGTAATTCGGGTGTGCTATCTTCCGCCGTGTGATTCATGTGAAAGCATCTCCAGCAGCCTCTTGGTGGTTTTGGGTTGCGATGGCATGCACAATATTGCGTTGACGAGGCGCAGAGATGCTATGTCAGTAGTGTGTCACGTGCCCACAAGCTCTCTGTCTCGCGCCAGTGTCTGAAGCACCGTCTGAGCCTCCTCCCTCACCTCAACGAGCAACGGTAGCACGAGAACAATTCGAATCAGCAATCATGCGGTCGCGCGGAGAATACGGTAAGGCACCTCCGTATGCGTTTGTGTGTGTACAGCTGACAGCAGAACCGCCGTTATATTTATGCTTTCAGACATCGTGTGTCGCTCATCCCGGTACAAGCTGCAGGCGCGAGCCGAAGCGATGCATTTGTTGGACGGCGTTGTAGCGTATGAACCAGATGCTCTTTGTCAGCGCTGTTGAGCCCATCGACATTTCTAACCGCACATCTTTCCGTTTAACCAGGCGTTTGCGATAAGATATGGGAATCGTAATGAATTCAACGAATCGCGTTTTAATTTCGATTCGTTTGCAGTAGTAGCCTATTCTCGTGGAAGACACTAGGAAAGAGTAAAATCTTATTGCATAATGCCTTCAGCAGTCTCAAATGATGAAATCATTGTAGATTTTAATAGAACATTTTATAACAGTTCCTGAAAAAATGTAATGTTCGTAACACCGACTTTTAATGACTTTTTACAGACTTTTATGTCGTATAGGCTACTATATAAAGTACTAAACAAAAATAAAAATGGGAACATCTGATTCATTCATTAGGCTACTAATTTCTAAAACAAATTATAATTTATAAATAATGCATATTTGCACACCCATTTGACCTTCTGCTTCTTGCATAATATATAGACCAATACATATTATCACTTATACAAAACACCTAAATTATGTCATCTGCTCATTTTTAGATCCTCCGAGACCCGAACTGGGTGTCATATAAGAGAGACATCCAAAACATGCAATGCTCCTCCAGGACCAGGACTGAAAACCACTGCTGTAGAATCACAAGTGTGATCTTTGATGTGCACTTTGTGACTCTGTTTAGGTTAAGATTACCAGCAATCCACCCGGGAGTAATTCGGGTGTGCTATCTTCCGCCGTGTGATTCATGTGAAAGCATCTCCAGCAGCCTCTTGGTGGTTTTGGGTTGCGATGGCATGCACAATATTGCGTTGACGAGGCGCAGAGATGCTATGTCAGTAGTGTGTCACGTGCCCACAAGCTCTCTGTCTCGCGCCAGTGTCTGAAGCACCGTCTGAGCCTCCTCCCTCACCTCAACGAGCAACGGTAGCACGAGAACAATTCGAATCAGCAATCATGCGGTCGCGCGGAGAATACGGTAAGGCACCTCCGTATGCGTTTGTGTGTGTACAGCTGACAGCAGAACCGCCGTTATATTTATGCTTTCAGACATCGTGTGTCGCTCATCCCGGTACAAGCTGCAGGCGCGAGCCGAAGCGATGCATTTGTTGGACGGCGTTGTAGCGTATGAACCAGATGCTCTTTGTCAGCGCTGTTGAGCCCATCGACATTTCTAACCGCACATCTTTCCGTTTAACCAGGCGTTTGCGATAAGATATGGGAATCGTAATGAATTCAACGAATCGCGTTTTAATTTCGATTCGTTTGCAGTAGTAGCCTATTCTCGTGGAAGACACTAGGAAAGAGTAAAATCTTATTGCATAATGCCTTCAGCAGTCTCAAATGATGAAATCATTGTAGATTTTAATAGAACATTTTATAACAGTTCCTGAAAAAATGTAATGTTCGTAACACCGACTTTTAATGACTTTTTACAGACTTTTATGTCGTATAGGCTACTATATAAAGTACTAAACAAAAATAAAAATGGGAACATCTGATTCATTCATTAGGCTACTAATTTCTAAAACAAATTATAATCGATTACATAAATAATTTTGAGTATATTTAACTACATATGCCTACAATAAGTACAATATAACACATGAAAGGTTCTTGTTTAATTTCCAATCCGACGTGACAAAAGTAATTTTAAGTATTTCTTTGATTCTTTGAGAATCGGCTCATAAGAGTCATTCGTTCGGGAATCGGATCACAGCGTCGCACTGTATTTTTTAGATTCACTTAGAAGAACCGACTCTTGAATCGGAATACTCAATTGATTCTCGCTGTATGTTCGGTCGGGGTGTTGCGTTGGTGAATGGTAGTGCATAAACTGTTTGCTGTTCCGTTCACATCGGGATGAACATTCGAGAACCGTTCCGGCTACCGAACGTCATGTATGTGAGCGCGCGTGCTTTTGACAGATTTGAATGTTTTTTTCAATCCACAGCCCATCCTCGCGCCTCCCTTCCTGAACGAGGTCCTTAAATGACCCACGACCACTGAGGAGCTCGCGCTTTCCCTGTCCGGATCATGGCATGCGCCCCATTCCGGGCTTCCACACGCGCGGCGCCGAGGCTCGAGAGCAGTGAACATGGGA
>NW_015506069.1:514663-516811 GCF_001515645.1 Sinocyclocheilus grahami
CAGAAGCGCCCACACATAGAGAGAGCAGACCAGTTAATTATAAATAACTACAATTCAGTTCAATCCAATTTATTTGCACAGCCCCTTTCATTGTTCCAGCGGCAGCTTTACTGTGAATGCAGCCCCATAAAGGTCCCTAAGATTAATAATAACTGATAAGTGAACCCAAAAAAGAGAGGAAATGAAATGCACAGATATAGAAATCCCATTTGTGTTTACTGAATCCTGGTTGGAATTGTTGTATACAAACAAGTAACCAAATAGCTACTCAAGATTAAAGGAGCAAATGTCAAAGTCTAAAAGTCATTCATTGGAAAAATCTATTCTGATTAAACACTAATTTGAATATTGAGGTTCTCTTTAATGTTTATGAAGGTTGCAGCCACAGTTATGTATATTTACAGTTGTTTGACTATATAGAGAACGATAGCTTGCCTTTTAATGAGCAGGAATGCAGTTGTTTTGAGTTTTGTGCTTTTGCATTTAGTAAGTAAGTAAATTTTATTTATATAGCACATTTCAACATAAGCAAAGCGATCCAAAGTGCTTAAGAATGTAAAATAAAATTAAAAGAGAAACACAGAAAAGAAGCAAACGAGACAGACAATAACACAACATTAAGCACTTTTAAAGGGTTAGTTCACCCAAAAATGAAAATTAGCCCATGAATTACTCACCCTCAAGGCATCCTAGGTGTATATGACTTTTTACTTTCAGATGAATCGAGTCAGAGTTATATTAAAAATTGTCTTTGATCTTCCAAGCTGTTTAATGGCAATCAGCGGGTGTTCATCAGTCCAAAAGAAGTAGGGCTGTCATAACAAAATTCGAATTTCGAATATTCGTCAAATTTAAAATAAAAATCCACATTCGAATGCAAAAACGTTGCATTCTAATTTTAGGTGTGCGTTAAGAAGGTAGCCTTATCAGTGGCGCATGAGATGACGATGTAAGTGTTATTGTATTATAATGTTTTTGTTAGGCTATCCAGTTGAAGCCACTAGATGCGGCGCTGCTGCGTTGTTCATTAAAAATATTGCGAAAAAAGAGAACATTAATGCGGAGAAGATCTTGTTTACATCAAAACTGAAGCCAAGCCGTTCACACAGAACACATATTTCGCACATTTTCTAGAGGGACATCTATCACTATTGCACTCGCATCTCGCACAAAGGAGCTGCATGTTTAGAAAGCTATGTAAAACTAATGCAAGTTTAACATTGAAAAAAAAAACATATATCAAGACTTTATGGCGGGTTTTTCCCCCCATCCTACTGCATCTCATGTTTTTAAAAGAAAAATGTACTCTATGTGATTGGCTTTCTGCCCTTTGTATTAAACTATGCATACATACATGATGCTGTTTTGTTTATAGTTGTTTAAGCAACTTAATTAATTATGATTGGTTTATAAACATTATGCACTTTTTTCACAGATAGTTATGTTACCTTATGCTTTGAATAAACGTGCTTTAGTAATATTTTGCTCGATGCACCCTCTTGTGGCCTCAGAAGAGAAGCCAAAAGCTTATGTATTTAAAATTTTAATATAATTCGAATTTTGATAATATTTAAATACAAAATTCGAATGAAGTTTTTCAGCCATTTTGACAGCCTTAAAAAGAAGTGAAATAAAGCGCATCCATCAATAATAAAAAGTGCCTCACACGGCTGCGGGGGGTTAGGGCTGGGTATCGAGTTCGATACTTTTTAGGCACCGACCGAAATGCCTCGATACCATCGAGTATCGAAAAACGTCTTGTCGTTCGGTACCAAATTTCGATATCTAAGAGGTTAATCTCATCAGCGTCAGTGTGCCAATAAGCCTGCAGCACTAACCAATGAAAGCGCATGGAGCAGTCTGCTCTCTTTAGCTCTTGTGGTACTGTAATACACCGATCGGTCTGCACAGTCATTCCGCGTCAAGTTGAACACACCTACTAGTTTACACCGAGATGTTGCGCACACGTGAGGCTGTAGTGCGAATGAACTACAGCCCCCTTAGATGTAAGGCTACATTTACACTGGTGCGTTTATGTTTTAAAATGAAAACGATCCTCGTCATACTGGCGTTTTCACTGCATTTCAAGTCAGCTTTCCACTGTCTCCGACAAACGACAAGCGACAGACCGGTCATTTAGTCATTCAT
>NW_015506069.1:517159-518514 GCF_001515645.1 Sinocyclocheilus grahami
TGACGATACGAGTATCAATACAGCTGTCTCAGTATCGATATCATGACCGTGCTTAATTTGAATACAAGAACACAGTTTAAAACGGAGTAGAAAAGTGCAAGGTTTCTAAAAAAATGAATAGAGCATAATATATAGACTACAACGAGGTTTAATCTGGCCGCAGAAGAACATAACCGGGGGTTGCCCGATATGAAGAGACGTAAACCCCGAAACAGAGCTTCACACTTGCGCGTTTCTCTATTAACAGTGAAGCTGTGGCTTTAATTGCTTTAGAAATGATGATGTTACCAACTCCTTGTTGAGAAAGATAATGTAGCTCTTCAGCATTTAAGATATTTTATTGATAAAATTGCGGGGCAGCGCTAAAAATTTTGTCTAAACGCGAAAAAGAATGTCTGTGCGCACGCAGCATGATCTAGTGACTAAGCGTGTGTGCGTGAGGTACAGTGAAGACAGCACATTATTTTAGAACTCTTCTCGTTTTTATTTTTATTTTATAAACGTAGAGAGTGTGTTGCTTTGTGCAATGATAACCTATCAGCAATGTTAAGATGATTTTAATATTAGAATGAGTACATTACAATATAAAATTATTAGAACGAGTACATTATTATTTATGGGTTTAAAAACAAGATGCAAACAATCAGAATATTGTACCCGGAGGGGAGTGCACAATGTAAACATGAAACATATACCATTACCTATAGGCTATTGTACTGTGGTACAGTTATAAAGGCCCTTCATAATGCAGAGGTCAAGAGCCTGTTCTGCCAATAGTTAGCAATGGCCCTATGGTATGCAGTGTTTAATAACCAGCTGTTTTACTAAATTCTTCTGAGGTGAAATTCAGTGCAGTCCCGTATCGTGATACGCATTGTATCGTGGCCTCTGTATCGTGATACGTATCGTATTGTGACTTAACTGGTGATACACAGCCCTAGTGTAAATGTAGCCTAACAGATGTGTAAACTGAAGACTATTTGAGCTTTATTAAAACTATTTGCACTGATTTATTGTGTTGGTTACATTTTGTTCCTTTGTGCAGTGGCTCAGGAGATGAGTCTTTGAGTTTGTATAAACATCAACAAGCTGAAAAATAAAACCAATTTTTTTTAGATAATGTAATCTTGTTAAAATTGAAATCATAAAATTGGTATCGAAAAAAGTATCGTTCAGGAACAAGTATTGAAGTCAAGGCATCAGTATCGATATCGAAAATTTTTGAACGATACCCAGCCCTAGCGGGGGGTGAACAAAAGAAGTATCGTGAGTGAATCGATGCGTTTTTGTAAGAAAAATAACCATATTTGAAACGTAATAATCAATTTAATTTAGCTTGCGCTCACTGTTGTACA
>NW_015506069.1:519345-520163 GCF_001515645.1 Sinocyclocheilus grahami
GCGATTATACAGCACAGACAACACATAATTGACTCTTATCTTAGAAAGGCGAGAATACATGTTAATGCTGTTTAAGTGAAATTGTTCTTTGTCAGGCATTAGAGTGTAGATGAAGCCCCAAGCTTGACACTAAACCTCTGTAGTCTACACACACACAAACACATATTATTCATGGCCCATTTTCTGTCCATTGTGCTTAATGCCTCATGCAGGATGTGGATCATACAGTATCTGCAACTCAGCACAGCTTTTTCCCCAGTGTGTGTGGTTTCTCAGACTGTGTCAGGGCTTTTAACCAGGCCCTTTGTATCATGTGAGGTTAGTCCACACTATATTAATGTGAATAATTGATTAAAAAATCTCTTTGTGTGCTGAAAAGTGTTGTGGCATGTGTGTGTGGTTTGTGTGTCTGGATGTGTGTATTTGGGAGCAATTTGCAGTTAATAATTCAGCTTGCCTCCACACCACTGTAGCAGTCAGTATCTAGAGGAAGGCTTAAATTAAGTTGTTAAACATAGGGTGGGACTTCCCTTATTGTTGTTGTATAATTGATCCTTTTGTTAATCCCAGCATTGCTAGTATAGTCTCTGTGGAGCAAAATAAAAACATCTGCAACAATAATAAAAGAAAACAAAAATAGTGCAAAAATAATTTTAAGATTACATAGCTATGGTATACAATAAACATAAATTATGCAATAAAATAAGTTTTGGAAAAAGTATTCAAATCTTATTTCCCTGCATAAAATGTGTAGTACAAATATATAAAAAAACTAGAATCAAGAATCAATATATATATATATATATATATATATATAT
>NW_015506070.1:0-614 GCF_001515645.1 Sinocyclocheilus grahami
CCAGGTTTTTTTAAGTACCGGTGGTACCGAGTACCCAGTCAACCCAGTTCTTGATGTGCTACTCGAAAGGTGCACAGATGCACTCTCTTCATAAAAGCACCGAGACGTGGCGACATCAAAAGGAGGAAACACACCAAACTAATAAAACACTTTAAAGACACCCACATCAAATGAAAGAGTTCAAGCAGATACGTTTCATTTTAATTTTATATATTTAGATCTTCAGTGTTTCCCATCCATTGATTTATTTGTGGCGGCCCACCATAATATCAAAATTGACCGCCACAAATAGATTTTCCAAAAGGCTTGGACTTCGTTGAATAAACATGAGCACTGCATGTGTCAGAGTCGAAACCCGGTGAGGGTTTTTTATATCACTGTATTTTTGAAGGAAACCGACTGTCTTCAGAAAATGATGGATGACATTTTCATTTCATCTTGCCTGTAATGCCTGAGCAGCCTTTTGTAGCGCAGCGCTTATTTGATTACAGCTGTTACTGGTACCTCTATCTCTGCCGCTCTACAAGCGCCTCCTGCTGGCAGAGAATGAATTTGCATATATACGCCGCCACAAGTAGAGTGCAAGACAAGTCTGTGGGAAACACGCTTCTGTT
>NW_015506070.1:1044-16917 GCF_001515645.1 Sinocyclocheilus grahami
TAATAACGCTAATATAATGAGCAGTAGTATGAAGTTCCTTTATTATTATTTATTTATTATTGCAATTTAACCTATTACACAAACAAATGTTTATTATGAGGTTGAGTTCAGTTATTTATTAGTCAGTTACTTATTGACGCTTTTTTTTCCATATTGAATAACATGACGCTTCCAAATTGAATTTGAATCCAGTATAGCGTTGTTTTGTATTTCTCTGGCATTTTCAAAGGCATGTAAAATATAATACTGTGGCTTGGCATGATACACAGTCTAATGGTCTAACAAAATCCAATTTTAAACATCTTTTACTGTAGCCATTTTATGGCCCTTATTTTACCTATTTGAGTCAATGCAGATGAATGGAGTTATCTCAAGACGAGACCGCCCTGATTGTAAAGCAAAACGTGATTGGCTATAGCGAGATCGTGCTACGATTGGTTAGCGAAATGTGGCTGTTATCTGATTGGCTTGAGTAGACGGTGGGTGGAGTCCACGTATTTGTGGATTGTCAGCACGCCTTGACGGAAGAAATGTTTCACAATTCGCAAATGCACAGGACGCGATTCACAAATGCGAGCAGCTATCTACAAATGCACAGGACGCGATTCACAAATGTGAGCAGCTATCTACAAATGCACATGATGCGATTCACAAATAAATGCCAGGCAAAGTTGTGGTTGTGACATAAATATATATTTGTGAATATGTTTTTTATTTGCAAATCTCATTTTATTTATTTGTGAATTTAATTCATGTTGATTTGTGGATCTCATTCTATTTATTTGTCAATATGTTTAATTTTTGTTAATCTCTTTACATTTATTTGTGGATCATAATCTATTTATTTGGAATTAAACAACAATTCTATCTCCATAGTTGTGGACCCATCAAAATAAAGTGTTCGAAGATATTAAGCAGACAATCTACTAATACTCTAATGACTGCTAGTTGACATTAAGTTGCAAAGTTACTTACTGTTAGTAGAATGTCTTAAGTAAAGTGGACTATCAGAATAAAGTGTTACCAAAAAGGATAACATCTCAAAATAACTGCCGCAAACTTTTAAACAGTAGTGCGTTGAGCATTTTCACAAAATTATAAACGCAACACCTTTGTTTTTTGCCCCCATTTTTCATGAGCTGAACTCAAAGATCTAAGAATGTTTCTATGTACACAAAAGGCCTATTTCTCTCAAATATTGTTCACAAATCTGTCTAAATCTGTGTTAAGGCGGGCATACACGGTGCGATTCTGAAGGTAGGAACGTCGTGAGCTCTGGCACATGTCACGATTGAGTTTATCCGAAAATCGTACGGAGGCAGTCACACACGACACGAATTTACTACGATTTTACCAACTCTGACATAAGCATTACGTTTCGCGCCATTCATAGAAATATGGATTCTGAGGACGAAATCACTTTCTTTGTGGCAGGCGGCTTGTGACGTCCAAAAAAACAAAAAACAAAGACAAAGGACATGGCAAAGAGAATGGCTGAAAAGAAGAGAAAAGCATGGACTTTCTGTTCTTCATAAAGAACTCAAGGGAGTAGGCCATTTCTGAATTTCTGCTCGTTTTGCCGGAAAGGCATATTCATTCATAAAGCTGAATGGCACATTTGGCACATTCAGAATAACAAATAAAAAATAGAACTGTATAATTAAACTAAAATTATTATAGACTATATGGTTTTTGTCATCTTCTGATTGGTCAACTTCAGATGGATCGCCAAATCGTCTCGTTTAACCGCACAAATGACACGAATTTAAGCCGACAGCATCTGATTTTTTTTTACATGTTTGAAAATTATCGGTGGGACGGAAGGTGCTCGTAACGTCTCGGATCGGTCCGTAATTCTTCTCACATGGTACGAGCCACGATCATGCGAGCATCTGCGATTTTCTCCCGAGAGAAAAAAATCGCCTGCGAGCTCGTACAACAGCAAAAATCGCACCGTGTATGCTCACCTTTAGTGAGCACTTCTCCTTTGCCGAGATAATCCATCCACCTCACCTCGTGTTGCAGCATGATAATGCACGGCCCTGGGCAAGAATCTGTACACAATTCCTGGAAGCTGAAAACATCCCAGTTATACTCACCGCACATGTCACCCATTGAGCATGTTTGGGATGCTGTGGATCAGCGTATACGACAGCGCGTTCCAGTTCCTGCCAATATCCAGCAACTTCACACAGCCATTGAAGAGGAGTGGACCAACATTCCACAGGCCACAATCAACAACCTGATCAACTCTATGCGAAGGAGATGTGTTGCACTGCGTGAGGCAAATGGTGGTCACACCAGATACTGACTGGTTTTCGGACCCCCCCGGACCCCCCAATACAGTAAAACTGCACATTTTAGAGTGGCCTTTTATTGTGGCCAGCCTAAGGCACACCTGTGCAATAATCATGCTGTCTAATCAGCATCTTGATATGCCACACCTGTGAGGTGGATGGATTATCTCGGCAAAGGAGAAGCGCTCACTAACACAGATTTAGACAAATTTGTGAACAATATTTGAGAGAAATAGGCCTTTTGTGTACATAGAAAAAGTCTTAGATTTTTGAGTTCAGCTCATGAAAAATGGGGGCAAAAACAAAAGTGTTTTGCTTTTATAATTTTGTTCAGTGTAGATAGAATCTACTTTTTCTAGCTTGAAGTTCAGCTATTGTAACTTCTTCTTTGTCTGAAAGGTAGCTGCATTTCAAACTATGAGACACTTGTATAGTTGAGATGTGTTAAACATATGTGAGACAATCATAATCTGTAAACTAACGCGTGTTATCAGTGCTGGTATGAAGTGCAGACATATGTTCTCACTCCAGGGGTCGCGGCGCTGGGGCCCTTTCACCAACCCTGATAACCTCATCAGAGAGGCCCGAAGCTCGGGACCTTCGCACAGGGCTCTTTCTGGGAATCACAGAGGGTTAGAGCAGCGGGTGACATGACACACAAAGACAAACGAGAAGAAGGTACAGATGGAGAGATAAAGATCAAGAAAAAGTTTACGACAGGCTGTGACACCATCTGAGGCTGACAGTCGACAAGAGAGAAAACAGGAGCGCGAGACAGAGTTTTATGACGGGGTGGCAGCACTATCAGTGTGTGACAGACGGGATGAATGTACATTGTGGCCTCTTCCCACGGGACGTGCGCTAAAGATAGAAGCTCTCGCATGGTGAGACACTTATCACCTCACTAAATGAATGGAAAGAAAGCCTTGTGCTGCATTGAACTGGCCCTGCAGCCATGACAATACATGCGTTTGGAAAAATGCCCAAATCCAACTTGCTAAATAAAACTATTACGTGTAATTTCAGATCAATTTTGTTTGCATACAGTAGTTGTTAAATGTTTCCATTGCAACAGGGAACGATCTCAGAACGTTCGAGAGGCCCAAAAATATGCAGAACCACTAAACATAGGCAAAACAGGACACTAGACATAGGCAAAATATACTTTTTTTGACCATTTTAGCATAATTTCCCTTGAATTTTGGGGTTTCATGCATTTTCAACTAAACGCAGTATCTTCACTTTTCAGGCCACTTTTTCCAGAAACATGTGCATCATTTCTGACACCAGTTTTAGTCCTGCGGTTCCCTCTTCTGCTTTTGAGTCACTCGCATCAGGGTGTGAATTAAAGAGGGCTCTGACTCCCCCAATTAAGGCTTGAACTCCCCCACAGGAAGTCAAAACAAAAGATTTGGGTGGTGGGAGTCTTCAGAAATGGGCTTAGTCTGAGGAGGTTACTATAGCAACAGTACACTTTCTGTTTGGATCGGTACCCAGAACCCAGAACCCAGATCGCCTCCATCGTCATCATCACTGTGAGCTCCACATGCAATTAAACTCCCTATCAGAGCTGCAGACGAAGACTTTATCAAAACACTTCCAGTCTGTCTTAAAACAAACTCCAGCAGTTAGGCTAATGAATTTTTAAGATGTCTTGCTTGTAGAATCATTGCATTTATGTACTCTGTAAATTAATGTGGATAGCAATTCCAATAATTTGATTAGAAATGATCACAGCAAGGTTGAAAATCTGAGATATTACAGTCTGAGATATAAAAGCTTATTTCCACCACAGGATAAAATAATAAAAAGGCAAGAAAAGGCAGAATAAAAAGGCAATTGTGACTTTTTATCTCACAATTTTATTTTATTGTCACATTCTTTTAATATCATGAAATTCAGAGATTTTATCTCCCAATTCTGACTCTTTTTTTCCCTCAGAATTACAAGATATTAACTCAGAATTGCATAATATGTAAACACAGAATTGCAATATACTCACAATTTTGAGAAGAAAAGTCTGAACTGTGAGATATATATTCACAACTACAACAAAAGAGTCAGAATTGTCAAATGAAAATCCACAATTACCTTTTATTTCTATTTTGTGGCGGAAAAGATGTAAACTCAGAATTTAGAGAAAAAAGACTTCAGAACTGCGAGATACAAATTCAGAATTGTGAGGGAAAAAGTCAGAATTGTAAGATAAAAGTCACAATTACCTTCTTCATTTTTTCATTCTGTGGTGAAAAGGTTTCTATAGGATACTGAACAGGAGAAACTGCACAGGACACAATCAGAGAAGCAGATGTCTCCATTTGCTCTTCATTCTCACTGCTGTCTATAGGAGAAACAATAAAGATAATAGAGATTACATTACCCTTTTACAAATCAAACAAAGACACAAAAACAATTAAATCTGACAAGACATTTTGGGAAAGGAGCAGTAGGTCCAACATTAAAGGCGGGTCTGTTGTTGTAGTTGTTGTTTGCTTTTCAATGCTGTCCATCCTCTTGTTTTTTCTCAATGGAGCAGATGGGTTTTCAGCCCTCACTGAAATACTGGGACAGATGTTTCAGTAAGACAAGCTTTCCATTCTGCTATTTCTTTCTTTTTTAAGCGCTGCTGAAGCCACAAACCACCCAACCTTGGAGATTAGCTTGAAATTGTCAGCAGGCACATATGGATTAATGCAAACGCCCGCATAGCAGCGGAGAAGCCCATTCAGTAAATTTGCATCATGTTTATAATGTTTAGGTACAGTATTAAGGGTTCACAAAGTAAAGGTCTGGTAGTAAAGAGTGGGACTATTGCAGAGGGCCGTTCAGGACCATGGACAGGTCATTGTATTTGCAGCTGAGAAGAAGATTTGAATGAGACACAACAAAACACCTTTCAATGTGGTAAACTTTGAAAAGGGTTTTCTATACACTCTAAAAATGCTGGGTTAAATACAACCCAGTGCTGGGTAAAATAGGGACAAACCCAGCAATTGGGTTTTAGAGTGTAGCAATTTTTTAGAGTGTAGGTTATTTCTGAGATACAATTGGTTCATCTTGTTCAACCCGATTTCTAATTTGGTGCCGCTAGCACACTTAGCAAAATGTCTATTATCTTCAAGAATACTTGTAATCTACTTGTTATATGAGAAACAATGACAGCACACTGTAAAATAAAATAAAAATTCAGTAATTTTTATCCTTACAAAAGTTTTATTGTTAAAAAAAACTAGTATTCGAATCATAGGCGCCAAGCAGGAAGATATTGTACATTAGCTTTAACCAATCAAAACATCGAGTGAGATTCGGGAACCTCTCTGATTGGTTGATCTCGTATCTGGTCCCTTCCGTTCCCCAAATTAGCCAGAAACTCGAAAAATGTAGGCGTCAAATTATTTACGATATTAACCTTCGTTCATTTCATACTTCTGTGATTCCATGACGTTTTCAATATTAAATAAGAAGACTTCAAATGTTTATTAGCAACTGAAAAAAGCACAAATGTCAGGACATGTCAAAACGTCTCCAGGGCCCAAAACACCCTCGGACCCCAGAGGGTTAACGAGCTGTTTTTGTGCAGCTAAAATAACTTCAAGGAGGATGACAGTGACACCGAAAGCCACTTTAAAGTTTAACGGCAGCATCTTCTCTTACGTTAAAAATACGTTAGGCTATATAAACACCAAAAGCTGACACCGCTCTTGTTTAAAGCTATGTGTAAAACATTTACTGCGTCCCAAATGACGCACACTACACACTCATAGGCTACACTTGTGTACTACAGTCTGTACTCAACCATGCATTTTAATTGTAAGGTCATTTTGTCATAATAATCGGAGTCTAATAGCCCCTCCCCCTTCGTAATTAAAGATGGCCTACAACATTCCACACTCACTTTTTTCGGTGCATCATTCGGGTATTTAAAGTGCACTTTTTCTTTTTTGAATTTTTAGTGTGAAAACACGCTACTAGCACTATTTACACTACAAAACGGCATAGA
The DNA here is from genome assembly GCF_001515645.1 of Sinocyclocheilus grahami. Classification (NCBI taxonomy): domain Eukaryota; kingdom Metazoa; phylum Chordata; class Actinopteri; order Cypriniformes; family Cyprinidae; genus Sinocyclocheilus; species Sinocyclocheilus grahami. The sequence continues at coordinate 7,342 of NW_015506070.1, forward strand.
ATAGTGTATGAGTACGCAATTTGGGACACACCTATATTGTGTAGCCTACTTCGCACCTTACATTCATTAGTTTCATAAATCCACGCCTCTGCTGCTTTTGTACACTTCAAAGTCACGAGCGCGATAGCTCAACCCCCTTCACGTATCATCGCCGAAATGAGCGCCGCTGAGGCTGACTGCGCGCTGGGGTGAGTTTAGTGTCAGCCCTGGGCGGCGGAGCTCAGTCAAAGCCCCTAGAGGCGGATCTCAACACAGTCTTCCATTCGCCTTCAGCACCACACAGGACTTTACCCGTCTGCGGACAGCGATGCTCCTGCACCCGAAGCTCACCCGACTCTTCCTCATCACCGATTTCCGTCGGTGTCGGTTTCGGGGAGTTCAGCCAAGGTTCCGACACGCGTGTGACTACAACCACCGTATCTAAGTTCACACCGACAAAAGCGCCCTGGAAGTGGAGAGATCGGACAAAGAGCCGCCGTTCAGATGCAGCGATAACTTTGAGGAGGTTTTTTTTTTTTTCGGACGAACAGCTGAAGATTGTTTTAATCATGCCTGTACGGAGAGGTCATGTCGCTCCTCAGAATACCTTTCTTGGACTAATAATACGGAAATTCGAGGGGCAGAGTAAGTATTGCAAAACAAACATAGGCTATACGATTCTTTGTCTTCATGTGATTTAGATCATAAATGAAGTGCTAGTATTAATGCATATACAAATACAGCTAATATGCGACCCTGGAGCACAAAACCAGTCATTAGGGTACATTTTTTTGAAATTGAGATTTATACATCATCTGAAAGCTGAATAAATAAGCTTTCAATGGATGTGTGGTTTGTTAGGATAGAACAATGCAAAGAGATACAATTATTTGAAAATCTGGAATCTGAGGGTGCAAAAAAAAAATCTAAATATTGAGAAATCTCATTTAAAGTTGTCCAAATGAAGTTCTTAGCAATGCATATTACTAATCAAATATTAAGTTTTGATATATTTACGGTAGGGCATTTATAAAATATCTTTATGGAACATTGATTTTTGGTATAAAAGAAAAATCGATAGTTTTGACCCATACAATGTATTGTTGGCTATTGCTACAAATATTCCCGTGATACTTATGCCTGGTTTTGTGCTCCAGGGTCACATATGTACTATATTCACACAGACACAGCTACATTTAAGGAACGAAAACAGTTGTTTGTTTGAGCGCATTCACTGCATTTGTGTGCATATGTTCCACTGCTTCTTCATATAAGGTTTTAAACACTATTATCAATAAAAAAATTAACTATGAAATGACTTAATATACAATATTATATGTCATATAGCTTGTATAAAGCTTTAGGGCATCAGAGTAACGACAGGAACCGACACAAAGGCTTTCAGAGAGACTGGCAGATGACAGTCAGGAGACTTTTAGCATTGTGACTCTTTAGTGTTTACACTTCAGATACATCTGTCAGATGACCGCGTTTATGTACACAGCAGCTATACTATTGAAATGCATGAATGAAAGCATGCTCTGCATGTATGTATGGTCAGATAAACGATGCTCTCATACTGAAGATTACACACACACACACACACAAGCATATACGCATGCATGCATGCGAAATCTAGACTACTGGAACATATTTAGTAGATTTTTATGGCATGTAAGGTTTTTAAGCATAAGCTGTACAGTTGCTAGAGTGTTCAAAATCTCAGGTTAAATTTGATGATGCAATTAAAAAACGTTGCAATTTAATAAAAGTTATATAAAATATGAATTTGTGTTGATTTAAAAAAAAACAATAAAACACATTAAATATTAAAACATAATACAAGTGAATTTCGCTTGTTATTAATGTTAATAAATTATGTACACTAAATCTTTGTTTGTCAATAGTAGTAATAATAATACTGTCAAAAATGTCACTGTTTAACCAGTGTTTCCCAACCTTTCCTGGCTTACGTTCCCTCCTCAGTCCCTTCAGTAAGGCTATACCTAATAATATACCTGATACCATTTAACATTGTCATAAATGTTATAAGCTGCAAGTCTATTATTACTCACTTATAAACTAAAAACAATCAATGCTGTAGATGAAAAACAGACTCACTTGAGCTTATTTGTCTTGACTTTTGAGTTCTAGGAGCAATTATGGAGAAACTTGACCGAGAGAGACCTAAGGATGCATTTATTTATAAATAAAAATATCAAAACCAATCCAATGTAATTGTAATTTTACAGTCTTTCCAAGTGGAATACACATATCTTCAGTTGGGAATCACTGGTATAAAATGATATCTGATCTTTTTAATCTCACTGTAAACACAAGAAAGTCAGAACTTCATGCTTATGTGTCAATAAAAACTACAAATGAGATCTTTTTGATTTCAGTTGCTTCTTAAATGGCAATGCAAGATCAAATGGATCTCCTCTTTCGCTTGCGCGTCTGAACAATATCTTACACTGTGTTAAAATTTGAACTAATTTCTCATCAAACGATCATCCAAGCCCATACTATCCTAATTCTGTGTGGTGTTTGGTTGTTTACAGATAAGAAGTTCATCATAGCCAATGCCCGGGTCCAGAACTGTGCTATTATTTACTGTAACGACGCATTCTGTGAGATGACGGGATTCTCACGGCCGGATGTCATGCAGAAACCTTGTACATGCGACTTCCTGCATGGCGAGCAAACCAAGAGACATGCGATTGCGCAGGTGGCCCAGGCTCTCCTGGGGTCAGAGGAACGGAAAGTGGAGATTACGTACCATCGCAAGGACGGTGAGTCCAACCCCTTCCTTTCCTTTTGGGTCAGTGGTTTTGAACTGTGTAGAGAAAGAGAGAAAGATCAACAGAGAGAATGGCTCTGTTCCAAAACCAAGCATCCTTGCTTAGAAACAGAATGCAGCTGCCTTCTAAGGGGCCGTTCACTCAGGACGTGTGTTTGCATTACAAACAGCTTGATGGAAACTCCATCTCTGCAAGTGCTGTGAGTTTGAGTCGCTTATAACATGCTTTTGAAAAAGTTTGTAATGAGAAACTTTTTGTATGGTCTATACATCTGTCAAAAAAAGAGAAGCATTTTAAAAAAGAAGTTTCCCTGCAGTTTTTCTTTAGAATTAAAAAAAAAAAAATGTATATATATATATGTATATTGATTGATTGATTGATATTAATTGATTGTTTTAATTTTTATAGTTTTTCATTTATTATATGTGTTTTAATGTTTAAAAGCAAAGAAAAAAACAACCATAAATGTTAGTACTGTAACTATACTGTTGTTATATTAAATAATAATAATAATAATAGTTATGGTTAATAATAATTACTAATAATTACTAATAACTATTTAAATAAATAGTAATTAATAACAATAATAATGACTGTATACATTAATTATATTAGGAAATACTTAGTATTAGTGGTATTTATTTATTGATTTAATTTTTACAATTTGAATGAGTGAGTGAGTGAGTGAGTGCATGATTAAATGAATGAATGAATAAAAAAAAATACAATTAGATGTTTCCCTGGTTACAAAAGAATAGGCGATAAACTAAATGTTGTTAAACTAAACTGACACAAAATACACTAACAAGCATACATAATACACCACCTATTAGGTAAAATCATCAAGTTTGAATGCTTTACGGTATTGAATGAATTCTGTGTATTTTTACACTTAGTTTAAGTGCACCTATGACGACACCTATAACAGCAGGTTTGGAACAGAACAAGAAATGCGAGTAGTGTGTCTCTTTTTCACATACCCTCTCTCTTTTGTTTCATCTCGGCTACAATATCGCAAGCGTCTCATTTGGTGGGGAGGAAAGCTGATTTCAGCTGAAGTGTGCAGTGAAGCAGACTCACTAATGTGGGCATCCTTACACCCGCCTAGAGCTACTCAGTCACATTCAGCCCTCAGCCTGTCCAATCCCTTCAAACACACAGGATTAAAGAAAAACACACGCCAGCGTCTGCTGCTAGAGCTCAGATCGGCCTCTGCTAGCACTGTTTGAACAGCTACACAGGAAGATGCGTTACTGATGAGCCAGAAACCCAGTGTGTGCGTTACATGAGCCATGAGGTCTCCCTGTCCCTCTGGGTTACAAATTATGCTCCAATGATATTTATTTCCATGAGATATTCTGACATAAAATAGCTCCAATAACTTAAAAATTGAAAGTTTTATTTAATTTAATTTTATATTAAATTTTTTATTTAATTTGGGGGGGGGGACAAATGACTAATTAAAGTGACAGTCTATTCCACAGTGTTTTTTTTAATGAAAAATTATAAATTATTTAAAATTATAATAATTTATCAATTTGGAATGTTATGGAACATTTTATTTCTATTAATATTCTGATATAAAATAGCTCAAAATCCATGCAAAATAGAGAGATTTTAGTTTTTGCTCAATTGGAGGGAATAAAATATTTTGTGAGTCTAATACAAGATGAAAAAACAAATGTTTTATGAAAAATTATCAAAAATTACAATCGAAAATTATCTATTTGGAATATTATGAAATATTTTCTTTCCATTAAATATTCTGACATAAAATAGCTCCAGGAACATAAAAATAGATAGAAAAAATTATAATGAAATAATTATCAATTTGGAATGTTCTAATGTAAGTGAATACAATTATTTGTTACAGTCTATTTCACAATGGAAAATAGCCAAAAATAGTTTTCTGAAAATAGATCAATTATCAAAAATGTTTATAAAAATTATATATGAAAAATGATATATTCTGATATAAAATAGCTCCAAATACATCAATTGTATTTTCTTTTCATATTTTCCAATTCCACAATGGTAACTTGATTGATGTTTTTAACTTGATTAATACCATTTATACACTTGGGAGGACAATAAAAAAAAGCAGAAAAACAATCCAGAAAATCATAGTGTGATAAGCTTTTTTTGGCCACTCAGCAACCATCCAGAACACCCTAGCAACCATATCAAATTCACAGAAATTCCATGGCAACCACCCACGACACACTGGATTTGTGACTATGAGATTTGCGCAAGCAAGCACCTTCATATTATTTTAAACACTTCCAAACGAATAACTAAATAGTTAATTAAAATATATTATCATATATACATTTAAATTTAAATAAGATTAATAAACACCATAAAAATATGAAATAATTTATTTGTTGGCCTGCATGCCATGTGACAATTAACTGATATCATTAAACTATAAACATGCAAATGTGTTGTTAAATTAATCAAATATTAACCTAAAATCTCACGGGGACTGAAATATTTTACACCAAAGGGGTTTGGCTGACAAAAATATAATTGATAATCTGATATACATAAAAATCCCCTATGAGCAAATGCATAACTGAAATGTTGACATTTGACAATAATAATACCAATAATTTATAATAAAAATATTCTGTGAATGACAGCATGTATTTAACTTGCCAGTGATGCAGTCGAAAAAGATCCATATGTAGAAGAAATGTACAGAAAATATGTAATAGTACAGAAAAATCAAATATGTGTGGCTCAAAAACAGCATATTTGTTAGTTCAAGACCCTTTTAATTGCAAGAATGCAATTAAACATACCAATAATGTACCATAGGGATACTGACTGTAAATACACATGATTAACTGTCTTTCTGATATCTATTAAACACATAACAGCATATCTCTGTAATATTGCATGGGTATAACACTGACATGCTGCCTAGAAATTATTACATACTAGGTACATACTGGAAGAACGGCAAGAGTTAAAAACCTTTAACAATGAACTTCAGCTAGGGAATATATATATATATATTAAAGCTATTGTTTAATCACTCGCCTTTGCAGTTTCAGCTGCATACTGCAATTTAATAGCACCTGGTGTCGGGCGATTTCAACAGCCATTCCCCCGGACGTAGATATTAATAAGCAGCGTTTTAGCCAGCATAAAAGTAGGACTGAAACGCAGACTGAGCCTCATTAAGGAATCATTAGAGGTTCGGTTAAAGAGTGCTATCAAGCTGAGAGTGAAATTCAACACCCTGTACACACAGACTAACAATACATCACATCAGAGCAGCGCCGCTCACCTGAGACCCAGGGCTTCTGCCAGGAACCTTGTGCGGCCTATTCAGACAAAGATATGAATTATAAAGCAGGTGTAATTAAATTTGATATAGATAAGATGTTTAGGAGAAGAAGCACCTCTAAAATGAGGTAATCAGGATCTGATAAGACTTTTGTTGATGTTTAATGAATCAAAAGACGTATTAAACAACATGTGATGCATTCAAGTGATCAAAAGTGACAGTAAAGACATTTATAATGTTACAAAAGATTCTATTTCAAATAAAGGATGTTTTTTTAACTTTCTGCACATCAAATACTCTTTAAAAAATGTATTACAGTTTCCCTAAAAATATTGGGCAGCACAACTGTTTTCAACATTGATAACAATCAGAAATGTTGGTTGAGCAGCAAATCAGCATATTATACTGATTTCTGAAGATCATGTGACACTGAAGACTGAAGTAATGATGCTGAAAATTCAACTTTGCATCACATAAATAAAATACAATTTAAAAAATATTGAAAAGAAAAAAAGTTATTTTAAATTGTAATAATATTTCACAATATTTAGTGTTTTTCTGTATTTTTAATAAAAAAATTGGAATGATTTATGAAGGATCATGTGACGCTGAAGACTGGAGTAATGGTGCTAAAAATTCAGCTTTTCCTCACATAAATAAAATACAATTTCAAAAAATATTAAAAAGAAAACAGTTATATTGTAATAATATTTCACTATTTTTATGTTTTTTTCCCCTGGTATTTTTAATCAAATAAATCCAGCCTTGGTGAGCAGAAGAGACTTCTTTCAAAAACATTAAAAAATCTTACCGACCCCAAACTTTTCACCACTAGCTTAAATGATGAAAATGGAATGAAAATATGCTTTCTACGTAAATAACATACAGTGATGACTGTTTCTTGAATAATCGAGTTAATACTTCACAAATAAAAGGATCCCATCTCATTTGAGTTCTTCTCTTTTTACTGTTACGTAATGTGAAGCAAAAAGAGCTTCACATTATGTAACACTTGAGCTCAAAACAAAAGACTCAAAAAAGCTAAACTAATATAATAAAAAGGCAACGTTCTGTCTATAAACCATCATAATATCCACCCTAGATCTGCTATAGTCCTGATGACAATCTGAAAAGCAGTTTCTTGTAAGACGCTACAAAAAGACGCCTGCGGCTTCAAACAGTTTTAACAGTGTTACAAACAACAAACAGCAAATTGATTCGCAATCCCTACAGTAAGTCGCTGTGAAAGCTAATCAGTGTGTGTGTGTGTGTGTGTGTGTGTGCAGATCAGGCCACAATGCTGCCATGACCCCTGGTGAAGAGCGTTTGTTTAGTACTTCCAGGGCGCGTTGCGGATGAAGAGGTTTGTGGGTAATGGGCTCTGATGTCACATGCGTGTTGAAGAGCATATGGAGATGTCAGCTCGTGTGCAGTCTTAATGGAGTTGTTACAGCGGTGCATCTGACACCTCACTCGCAGCTCATGATGGATTACAGTGCTCATGCAAAGCTGATGAGCCGTACACTTGCTTGTAGTGTCGTTCCTGAACAGAATCTGGTGTCTGAACTAGTTGTTTGGTTGATGAGTCTTGAGGTCTCTGTATCACTGTATCACACAAATTATGTTCATATTATGGAATGTTTATTTTCCATTAGATATGCTGACACAAATTAGCTCTAATAGCATATACATATACATGCATAGAAAGATTTTTTGTTTAATTAGGGGGAATAAAGATATTTTGAAAGTCACTTCCACAATGGAAAATAGTAAAGAAACAAAGTTTTTCTGAAATATTATCAATTTGTCCACTAAACACATGGGAGGAAAAAAAAACTTCAATAGAATGAATGAATAAATGCAATTAAAATATCAGAAATATTAAGGTTTTTTGGTTTAATTGGGGGAATGATAAATATTTTGTGAAAGTCGGTTCAATAATATTTTTAATGAAATGAAAAAATCTGACAAAAATAGCTCCAATAGAATAAATAATAAAAATATAAATAAAATTTTTTAAAATACAATTAAAATATCAGAAATATTAATATAGCACGTTTTTATAATCTTTTTTATTTGAGGGGGTTAATTTTGTGAAAATCAGTTCCACAATGGAAAAATATTGAAATGATAATTTTCAGAAAAATATTTTTTCATTGTGGAATTCCACTTAGTTGATTATTGATTATTTTAATGAGATTCTATTTATACACATGGGAGGACAATAAAACAAAAAAAATCATAAAATAGCTTCAATAGATTACATTTTTAAAATAATAAAATACAATTCATATATCAGAAATATTAATAAATCTTTCTTTTTTGTATTAGTGTTTAAAATATTTGATTCAAAAGTAATTCATTAATTAAACAAACAAACTTACTGGGCGACCAGGGTAGGCTATGAGAGCCGTCATATACTGACATGCCCAGCTGATGCAAAGAATCGAATTTATATCTACACAGAAAAAATCCACGTCTAGGCCATTTATTTGTCTGGTTGTCTGATGAGAAAAAGATTAAATGTATAAAACATGATTCTTAATAAAATTAAGAATCTGTACACCTGCAGCAGCGGAGGACTATTATTCTGCCTCGTGGAACTGCGGAAGAAATGATGATGGCACGGTTTAATCTTCGGCTGACCAATCAGCAGAAAGGGGCGTTTAATTCCCGCCCACGTGTAGAAATCAAATATTCAAGAAAGATGTGTATTCGTTTTTCTACCCCTGAACGAAAAACAGAAAATTAAGCTGAATTCTTGTTTTTCGTTTTTTGGAGGGAAAAAAATGAAAAAAACGAAAAAGGAGCCGTGTACGAATGACAGATCCTAAAGATGACATGTAGATGGAGAAGAGAAGTGGCCCAAGCACTGAGCCTTGAGGAACCCCAGTAGCAAGAAGTTGTGACTTAAAAAAGCTCACCCCTCCAAGACACCCTGAAGGACCTACCAGAGAGGTAAGACTTGAACCACTGGAGTGCGGTAAGACTTGAACCACTGGTGCCCATCTTCATGAGAGTGAACAGGAGGATCTGTTGGTTAACTGTGTCAAAAGCAGCAGACAGATCCAGCAAGATGAGTACTGAGGATTTGGAAGCTGCTCTTGCCAGTCTCAGGGCTTCAGTAACCGAGAGCAGGGCAGTCTCAGTTGAGTGGCCACTGAGTGGCCAAGCCAGATTGGTTGCTGTCCAGGAGGTTGTTCTGTGCAAGAAAGTTGGTTGAACACAACTCGCTCAAGTGACTTGCAATGAACGGAAGAAGGGATAGTTTTCTAAAAGTGCTGGATTTAGAGAGGGTCTCTTAAGCACAGTGGGGTTACCCGAGCCTGCTTGAATGCTGCGGGAAATGTACCAGAGTGAAGAGAGGTGTTGATAATGTGAGTGAGCGAGGGTATAACTGAAGAAGAAATGACTTGAAGGAGGTGAGTGGGGATAGGATCAAGCGGACAGGTAGTAGGATGATTGGAAAGGATAAGTTTAGAAACGTCTGCCTCCGAGAGT
>NW_015506070.1:20365-26268 GCF_001515645.1 Sinocyclocheilus grahami
GGGGGGGGGGACAAATGACTAATTAAAGTGACAGTCTATTCCACAGTGTTTTTTTTAATGAAAAATTATAAATTATTTAAAATTATAATAATTTATCAATTTGGAATGTTATGGAACATTTTATTTCTATTAATATTCTGATATAAAATAGCTCAAAATCCATGCAAAATAGAGAGATTTTAGTTTTTGCTCAATTGGAGGGAATAAAATATTTTGTGAGTCTAATACAAGATGAAAAAACAAATGTTTTATGAAAAATTATCAAAAATTACAATCGAAAATTATCTATTTGGAATATTATGAAATATTTTCTTTCCATTAAATATTCTGACATAAAATAGCTCCAGGAACATAAAAATAGATAGAAAAAATTATAATGAAATAATTATCAATTTGGAATGTTCTAATGTAAGTGAATACAATTATTTGTTACAGTCTATTTCACAATGGAAAATAGCCAAAAATAGTTTTCTGAAAATAGATCAATTATCAAAAATGTTTATAAAAATTATATATGAAAAATGATATATTCTGATATAAAATAGCTCCAAATACATCAATTGTATTTTCTTTTCATATTTTCCAATTCCACAATGGTAACTTGATTGATGTTTTTAACTTGATTAATACCATTTATACACTTGGGAGGACAATAAAAAAAAGCAGAAAAACAATCCAGAAAATCATAGTGTGATAAGCTTTTTTTGGCCACTCAGCAACCATCCAGAACACCCTAGCAACCATATCAAATTCACAGAAATTCCATGGCAACCACCCACGACACACTGGATTTGTGACTATGAGATTTGCGCAAGCAAGCACCTTCATATTATTTTAAACACTTCCAAACGAATAACTAAATAGTTAATTAAAATATATTATCATATATACATTTAAATTTAAATAAGATTAATAAACACCATAAAAATATGAAATAATTTATTTGTTGGCCTGCATGCCATGTGACAATTAACTGATATCATTAAACTATAAACATGCAAATGTGTTGTTAAATTAATCAAATATTAACCTAAAATCTCACGGGGACTGAAATATTTTACACCAAAGGGGTTTGGCTGACAAAAATATAATTGATAATCTGATATACATAAAAATCCCCTATGAGCAAATGCATAACTGAAATGTTGACATTTGACAATAATAATACCAATAATTTATAATAAAAATATTCTGTGAATGACAGCATGTATTTAACTTGCCAGTGATGCAGTCGAAAAAGATCCATATGTAGAAGAAATGTACAGAAAATATGTAATAGTACAGAAAAATCAAATATGTGTGGCTCAAAAACAGCATATTTGTTAGTTCAAGACCCTTTTAATTGCAAGAATGCAATTAAACATACCAATAATGTACCATAGGGATACTGACTGTAAATACACATGATTAACTGTCTTTCTGATATCTATTAAACACATAACAGCATATCTCTGTAATATTGCATGGGTATAACACTGACATGCTGCCTAGAAATTATTACATACTAGGTACATACTGGAAGAACGGCAAGAGTTAAAAACCTTTAACAATGAACTTCAGCTAGGGAATATATATATATATATTAAAGCTATTGTTTAATCACTCGCCTTTGCAGTTTCAGCTGCATACTGCAATTTAATAGCACCTGGTGTCGGGCGATTTCAACAGCCATTCCCCCGGACGTAGATATTAATAAGCAGCGTTTTAGCCAGCATAAAAGTAGGACTGAAACGCAGACTGAGCCTCATTAAGGAATCATTAGAGGTTCGGTTAAAGAGTGCTATCAAGCTGAGAGTGAAATTCAACACCCTGTACACACAGACTAACAATACATCACATCAGAGCAGCGCCGCTCACCTGAGACCCAGGGCTTCTGCCAGGAACCTTGTGCGGCCTATTCAGACAAAGATATGAATTATAAAGCAGGTGTAATTAAATTTGATATAGATAAGATGTTTAGGAGAAGAAGCACCTCTAAAATGAGGTAATCAGGATCTGATAAGACTTTTGTTGATGTTTAATGAATCAAAAGACGTATTAAACAACATGTGATGCATTCAAGTGATCAAAAGTGACAGTAAAGACATTTATAATGTTACAAAAGATTCTATTTCAAATAAAGGATGTTTTTTTAACTTTCTGCACATCAAATACTCTTTAAAAAATGTATTACAGTTTCCCTAAAAATATTGGGCAGCACAACTGTTTTCAACATTGATAACAATCAGAAATGTTGGTTGAGCAGCAAATCAGCATATTATACTGATTTCTGAAGATCATGTGACACTGAAGACTGGAGTAATGATGCTGAAAATTCAACTTTGCATCACATAAATAAAATACAATTTAAAAAATATTGAAAAGAAAAAAAGTTATTTTAAATTGTAATAATATTTCACAATATTTAGTGTTTTTCTGTATTTTTAATAAAAAAATTGGAATGATTTATGAAGGATCATGTGACGCTGAAGACTGGAGTAATGGTGCTAAAAATTCAGCGTTTCCACACATAAATAAAATACAATTTCAAAAAATATTAAAAAGAAAACAGTTATATTGTAATAATATTTCACTATTTTTATGTTTTTTTCCCCTGGTATTTTTAATCAAATAAATCCAGCCTTGGTGAGCAGAAGAGACTTCTTTCAAAAACATTAAAAAATCTTACCGACCCCAAACTTTTCACCACTAGCTTAAATGATGAAAATGGAATGAAAATATGCTTTCTACGTAAATAACATACAGTGATGACTGTTTCTTGAATAATCGAGTTAATACTTCACAAATAAAAGGATCCCATCTCATTTGAGTTCTTCTCTTTTTACTGTTACGTAATGTGAAGCAAAAAGAGCTTCACATTATGTAACACTTGAGCTCAAAACAAAAGACTCAAAAAAGCTAAACTAATATAATAAAAAGGCAACGTTCTGTCTATAAACCATCATAATATCCACCCTAGATCTGCTATAGTCCTGATGACAATCTGAAAAGCAGTTTCTTGTAAGACGCTACAAAAAGACGCCTGCGGCTTCAAACAGTTTTAACAGTGTTACAAACAACAAACAGCAAATTGATTCGCAATCCCTACAGTAAGTCGCTGTGAAAGCTAATCAGTGTGTGTGTGTGTGTGTGTGTGTGTGCAGATCAGGCCACAATGCTGCCATGACCCCTGGTGAAGAGCGTTTGTTTAGTACTTCCAGGGCGCGTTGCGGATGAAGAGGTTTGTGGGTAATGGGCTCTGATGTCACATGCGTGTTGAAGAGCATATGGAGATGTCAGCTCGTGTGCAGTCTTAATGGAGTTGTTACAGCGGTGCATCTGACACCTCACTCGCAGCTCATGATGGATTACAGTGCTCATGCAAAGCTGATGAGCCGTACACTTGCTTGTAGTGTCGTTCCTGAACAGAATCTGGTGTCTGAACTAGTTGTTTGGTTGATGAGTCTTGAGGTCTCTGTATCACTGTATCACACAAATTATGTTCATATTATGGAATGTTTATTTTCCATTAGATATGCTGACACAAATTAGCTCTAATAGCATATACATATACATGCATAGAAAGATTTTTTGTTTAATTAGGGGGAATAAAGATATTTTGAAAGTCACTTCAACAATGGAAAATAGTAAAGAAACAAAGTTTTTCTGAAATATTATCAATTTGTCCACTAAACACATGGGAGGGAAAAAAAACTTCAATAGAATGAATGAATAAATGCAATTAAAATATCAGAAATATTAAGGTTTTTTGGTTTAATTGGGGGAATGATAAATATTTTGTGAAAGTCGGTTCAATAATATTTTTAATGAAATGAAAAAATCTGACAAAAATAGCTCCAATAGAATAAATAATAAAAATATAAATATTTTTTTTTTAAATACAATTAAAATATCAGAAATATTAATATAGCACGTTTTTATAATCTTTTTTATTTGAGGGGGTTAATTTTGTGAAAATCAGTTCCACAATGGAAAAATATTGAAATGATAATTTCCAGAAAAATATTTTTTCATTGTGGAATTCCACTTAGTTGATTATTGATTATTTTAATGAGATTCTATTTATACACATGGGAGGACAATAAAACAAAAAAAATCATAAAATAGCTTCAATAGATTACATTTTTAAAATAATAAAATACAATTCATATATCAGAAATATTAATAAATCTTTCTTTTTTGTATTAGTGTTTAAAATATTTGATTCAAAAGTAATTCATTAATTAAACAAACAAACTTACTGGGCGACCAGGGTAGGCTATGAGAGCCGTCATATACTGACATGCCCAGCTGATGCAAAGAATCGAATTTATATCTACACAGAAAAAATCCACGTCTAGGCCATTTATTTGTCTGGTTGTCTGATGAGAAAAAGATTAAATGTATAAAACATGATTCTTAATAAAATTAAGAATCTGTACACCTGCAGCAGCGGAGGACTATTATTCTGCCTCGTGGAACTGCGGAAGAAATGATGATGGCACGGTTTAATCTTCGGCTGACCAATCAGCAGAAAGGGGCGTTTAATTCCCGCCCACGTGTAGAAATCAAATATTCAAGAAAGATGTGTATTCGTTTTTCTACCCCTGAACGAAAAACAGAAAATTAAGCTGAATTCTTGTTTTTCGTTTTTTGGAGGGAAAAAAATGAAAAAAACGAAAAAGGAGCCGTGTACGAATGACAGATCCTAAAGATGACATGTAGATGGAGAAGAGAAGTGGCCCAAGCACTGAGCCTTGAGGAACCCCAGTAGCAAGAAGTTGTGACTTAAAAAAGCTCACCCCTCCAAGACACCCTGAAGGACCTACCAGAGAGGTAAGACTTGAACCACTGGAGTGCGGTAAGACTTGAACCACTGGTGCCCATCTTCATGAGAGTGAACAGGAGGATCTGTTGGTTAACTGTGTCAAAAGCAGCAGACAGATCCAGCAAGATGAGTACTGAGGATTTGGAAGCTGCTCTTGCCAGTCTCAGGGCTTCAGTAACCGAGAGCAGGGCAGTCTCAGTTGAGTGGCCACTGAGTGGCCAAGCCAGATTGGTTGCTGTCCAGGAGGTTGTTCTGTGCAAGAAAGTTGGTTGAACACAACTCGCTCAAGTGACTTGCAATGAACGGAAGAAGGGATAGTTTTCTAAAAGTGCTGGATTTAGAGAGGGTCTCTTAAGCAGTGGGGTTACCCGAGCCTGCTTGAATGCTGCGGGAAATGTACCAGAGTGAAGAGAGGTGTTGATAATGTGAGTGAGCGAGGGTATAACTGAAGAAGAAATGACTTGAAGGAGGTGAGTGGGGATAGGATCAAGCGGACAGGTAGTAGGATGATTGGAAAGGATAAGTTTAGAAACGTCTGCCTCCGAGAGTGGAGAGAAGGAGGAGAAAGAATGAGTATTTGTGGTTACGAATTTTTTGTCAGTTTGTGGTGTGGAGAATTGGTTGCTGATTACTCTGTATAGAACGTGATCAAACAGTTTTCAAACTATCAAGCGATTTTTGTAGTTTACATTTATATCAAACACCACTAAACACTACTAACATTATAATAAATCGGAGTGATAAGTCCAGAAGATGCCTCTTTTCTCTGTCGGACACTGTTTGAATTGTAATATTTCTGCTTGTGTTCAGATTAATCAATTAATGGAAGGAGCAATAATTTCTATGCTCATATACTCCTATATGCTATTTTTATTTTCACTTTGAAACACTTTGAGATACATTATTTTCATGCTAAAACAAGTTAGGATCAACACTGAGGATCAATCCGTCCGTCTTTAATGGTGGATGAATTGAGATCATTTACCAGCCATAAATATATCTTATCTGGCATGAAAATTTATTTTTCTTTTGTCATTTTCATTGAATGGTTGAGAGGCGACAGGAAACGGGAAACGATGAGAGCCGGATTCAAACT